>NC_135498.1:152268935-152436435 GCF_052857255.1 Amblyomma americanum
TGAAGAATGGAGGTTATTATTGAACACTTTATTTCTTTAGAAATAATTGATTAGAAAATGAGAAGAAAAAAAAAACATATGCCGCCAGTGGGAACCGAACCCGCGACCTCCAAATCACACGACCGGTGCTCTAACAAGTGAGCTACGGCGACGGCTGTAAAAAATCTCCTGCTTTCTGGGGGTATTTAAGTTGAGGCTTGACCCAACCTTGAGAGTGCCCACCAACGATATCCTCGTCCATAAGCGGCGGACATAGTACGTCCTGCATGCACAGCTGGTGTGACGTGGAAGGCCATCGAATAGCGAGGGCGGAAGCTCTAAGTACTCAAGCAGACAAGGGAAGGGGAATGAGTGGCTCGTTATACACATGAAAGAAGCCAACAGCCACCTAAACCAAGGGGCAAACGGGAGGGGGGGGGGTATTTTTGCTATCAATATTTGGGCTTCTGATTATTGCAGATTAGTATAGAACATTTTATTGCTTTTAACATAATTGATTAGAAACGCTGAAGAAAAACAATCATATGCTGCCGGTGGGAACCGAACCCACGACCTACGAATTAGGCGTCTGGTGCTGTACCATGTGAGCTACGGCGACGGCTGTCGAATCTCCTGCTTTCCGGGGTATTCAAGTTCACGGTTGAACCAACCTTGAGAGTGTCCACTAAAGACACCCTCGTCCATAAGCGGCGGACTAAGTACGTCCTGTGTGTACCACTGGTGTGACATGGAACGCCACCATTCAGCGAGGGCGGAAGTTGTGTGAGAACCCTCTTATGCTTCCTAAGGCATCAAGACTGCCCGAACGGAGGTCATCGATAAGTAATAAAGCAGACAAGGGAAAGCAAGTGAGGGGCTCGTCATACATATGAAAGAAGCCAACAGGCACCCGAACGAAGGAGAATAGGGGGGGGGGGTAATATTACTATTTTTATTTGGGCTGTTCATTAATGAATGCTTCTATAGAGCATTTTATTGTTTTAAAGCTAATTGATTAGAAAACCAGAAGAACAACAACCGTATTTTGCCGGTCGGAACGCAACCAACGACATCTGAATCACGCATCCGGTTCTCTAGCTGCTGAGCTACGGCCACGGCTGTCGAATCTCCTGCCTACGATGGTATTTAAGCTTGACAGTGCCCACCAACGCCACCCTCGTCCATAAGCGGTGAACTTAGTACATCCTGTATGCACCGCTGGTGTGACGCCGAACTCAATCGAACGGCGAGGGCGGAAGCGATGTGAGAACACTCATGTTTTCTGTCGCATCAAGGCGGCTATTACCGAGGCCCACGATAAGTAATTAAGCCGACACTGAAGGGAAATGAGGGGCTCCTTATACAGATCAAAGAAGCCAACAGCCACAGAAACCAAGCAGCATAGGGAGTTTATTATTGCTATTATTATTTGGGACGTTTAATAATGAATTATAGAACATTTTATTGTTTTAAAGCTAATTGATTAGAAAAGCCGAAAAAAAACAACAATATTACCCACGTGGGAACCGAACCCACGACCTCCGAATTATGAGTCTGGGGCTCTAACAACTTAGCTATGGCGACGGCATGTCAAATCTCCTGATTTCGGGGGTATTTAAGCTTACGGTCGACCTAACGTCGAGAGTGTGCACGAAAGCCGCCCTCACCCATAAGCGGTGGACGTAGTACGTCCTGTATGCACCACTGGTGTGACGTAGAACGCTACATATCGACGATAGCGGAATCTATCTTAGAACCCTCTTATGTTTCATAAGGCAACAAGGCTGCCAGAACTGAGGCCCTCGGTGAGTAATTAAGCAGAGAAGGGAAGGGAATGAGGGGCTCGTTGCACAGATGAAAAAAGCCGATAGCCTTAGAAACTTACTAGCATAAGTGGTTGTTATTACTTTATTAATATTTGTGCTGTTGAATAATGGAGTATATTATTGAACATGTTCTTTCTTTTAAGATAATTGATTAGAAATACAGATGAAAGAGCAGTCATATGCCGCCGGTAGTAACATAATCCACGACCTCCGAATTACGCGTCCGGGGCTCTATCAATTTAGCTATGGCGACGGCATGTCATATCTCCTGCTTTCGGGGGTATTTAATGTGACGGTTGACCTAACCTTGAAAGTGTCCGTAAGCGGCGGTAAGTGTCCATAAGTCTCCATAAGCCGCTTATGGACTGCATTTAAAAGGCTTTCTATTCAATCTTGATAGGTTCTATTACTATTTGTCTAAAGACTTTCTAAATAAGGTTACTAAAACTTTTTGTAACGGCGACACCTAATTTTCGTCTGACCGGTAATCCACTATAGCACAGTATGTGCCCGCCACTTCATAATAAAGTGAATCTCAAACTGACTACCCCCCCCCCCACACACACACACAAACTTTTTTGTCCTAAAGAGTGTTTGTCATTCATACCTTTCTAACATAAGAATACTCACGAACGAGGTTGTAACAGGAGATAGGCCTTGCAGGAATATTATTTATTGCAGAAAGTGTTGGACATCCGTAACTTTCCAAGCAGCTCAAAAACTTCACACTAAGTTATTACACAGGCTGACGCATACACAATCTTGGTTATGTTAAAGATTGTCATCTCTAACTTTAAATGCAGCACAGGAACAGATTGTAGCACCATGTAATAATAATGTAATCCCCCGAAATCATTTCTATAATAAAGACCGCTATTAATCTCTAATATTTCATTGCATATTTGTCTTCCGTAGGGGTTGCACGACGGATAATTTCTGGGCCTGGCTGAGGATGGTGAGCATGTGATGAGTTTTTCATACAAGAAGTGGTAGAAGAGGCGTTGGTGTTGGGCAATGTAGGAGTATTACAGAACTTGCAAGGTATCTGCTTCCGTTAAATCTTGACTGCGATTGGTAACCCAAAAAATCTCATTAAGAATCTGGTTGCATTAATCGATAAGAGTACGAAGCGTTGCAGTGGCTTTAGCTTTAGCCAGCGGAGTGAACGCGGAATGGAGGCTTACATGCAATCTTCAATTTATACAAAGTTGTGTAGGCTATTGTGTTCTTTGGCCTGCCTAGTAACTGACAGCAGTTAAGACTTGGAAGGAGACCAAGGTAGACAACCGCGAATGGCGTGCTGCTTAATAGTGGCATCTGTTCGTCGGAGACGTACTTCAAGCTCACTGAACGAGATTGTGCCAACTCAAACAACGATTACAAATCTGGTTTCAACCTAGAGCACTCTAGTTGGAGACGGGCATGGCAGCAGGGATTAGGAGATGTGGGATATTGTCGACGACTCTTGTGAATCAACGGCAAGCACCACATGAGGCTGAGACCTGTGACGCACTTGGATCGTTGAAGACGGCCTCAGTGTAGGAAAAGAAAACATCATGCCTCGAGATGCCGCATGTGTAGAGCTACATCGCGCCCGGAGAGCATTAGTGTTGCAAGGGCCCTAGGAATCCTTTCCAACCATGCTTGTTTAATGTAGTAGGCGACAGATGTCTATGCAGCGAACCAAGCGCAAGTGTTTTGGTTGAAACAGATTTCAGAGAACCCCTCCAGCTGGTGCGGTGCCCAGAAGCCTGTTGTACAGGCATGCCATTTATAAACTGACATTTCAGTAACGTTGTACTGGGACGCCGACCTTTTGTTCTGAATTATCAGTTTTTGAAGTTCAGATTTATGGCGTGGTCGATATCGCCTGTGAGCCAATGAAACCGCGCTTCCCACATGCACAGCACCTGACTGTCAGCGTCAGCAGCCTCTGGAGTAGTGCTATTCATTGATGTCCTCGTCTAATCACGTCTGAAGTACCCGCACCCACTCCTCGAGCTACAAATTTTGAGGAGTCCGTGGGTACTTCGAGCGTGGAAGGAAGACCGGCTGTCTCTCACACGGAACGGAACTCGCTCTGAAAGTCGCGAGCGATTAGAGCAATGTGCGGAATATAGTGATCGCTCCCGACGTGCTTTTATGATCCACCCCATAGGCAAGAGGGACACTGCTGCAGGGTGTAGCGTGTACGGTGAGGTCATTTGTTCGCACTAGCATTGATATAAAGCTACCAGGGATCAGATAGCACGTGGCAACCATGCTCCTTCATTTTCTACCCTCCAGAACCTTTGAGATGTTAGGATATATTTCCCGAACAGAATAATCACGACGCATGTCACAGGTGAAGACAGCTGCGATTACTGAAGGGGTGTTTTCTCTGTCACGACGAAACGAACACGACGTTTTCATATTTGAATGCAGCGACGTTTCGCGCTCACGGTAAGTAGAAAGGCCTGTAGCCAGAAAATTTCGTATCAGACAGACACGATCAACACACGGGTTTTTGATCAATGAACTCTACGACAGGAAACGTTTTCATTGCTTTCAGCCTCCAAGAAAATGTTACTAAGCCCATCGACCGTCAGGATAGTGTTTGTAGTGCTCATGACGCTTTTCTAGACGTACCAGAGTGCGGTTGCTCAAAACTGCGAAAACGCGAGGTAACAGTTTTCTCAACTTCAATATTCAAAAACAGTAATGTACCAAACAAAAAAGAGTTTGTTATCGACATCCTCCTAGCGTCATTCAAGATGTGCACTTCAACCGTGCAGGTAGGAGTCTACAACTGCCACCAAGATAACTGTCATTAGCAGCAGAATAAAGAAAATACCACTGTGTGAAACTAGTAGCGAAGTGTATACATCGGCAGACGCTAAAAAACATCGCTACCATGCTTCAGAAGAGATAGAAACCAATCATTAAAAGTTTACTACCGAAGTGTTCATAGATGAGGGGCTATCAAACTTACTGACAATTTACGAACATCCATTTCTGGCCTGATTTATATTGTGTGCATTTAATAGGCGCTTGACCTTTCGGCGCACGTCAATATGCAGTCATACAGATAACGTGACACCAACAATATTACTTCCCCGAAACAAACCAGGCTAAAATTTAAAAGGCCATCTTTCGGAGTATTGACAAACACCATTGCTATCATATCTATCAGTAGCATTATCGCGGAATCTTAGTTGCTGTCATTGCTATCTGATATCATAACGATCACCATCATCAAATTAACTCCACCCACTGAGGAACAAATGCGTCTCCCATATATCTCCCATTACCTCGATCCTGTTCCCATTGCGTGCGTCATATCCCGGCAAACTTTCTCATCTCATCTGCCAACTTATCTCGTCTTGATCTGCAGTCATTACCTGCCTTAATAAAGTAGATGTATTCCTTTACCATTTATAAAGCTTTGCTGTCTACTGTGTACTTGTAGTCCGACCGAGACAGTTTAGCGATAATTTATTTCTTCGAAAAATTCAATCAACCACGCTTCTCCATCCCTATCTTAGTCATTCAACATGCTTGCATTTTTTTTGCTTTGATGATGCTTCGTAGACCTATTCCGTCAATTATGGCTGGGCATAGATTTTTGTCCAAATTGGCCAAGGTCAGATTTCTGTGGCGGGTGTTTCAAATTTGGAAGTCATCATCGTGATGGGCGATGTCATATTCGGGAGCGGCCGGATCAAGTTTGGAGGTATATATTTCTGTGTTTTTTTTAACTTAACGTCACTGTTTCTAGGTATCGGCGCAAGAAAGAACGGACGAGAAAAGAGTTTTGGTCGGTGTCGGTGAGCCTTTGAGCATTTTTGCACGCACACAAAAAAAAAATAGCGGCCAAGTTTTGTGCGTCGTGGCCGCGAGTCCAGCCACGCTTCTCTATGTTTTGACACGGACTGGTTTGTAGGTATTAGTTGAAAATAATAATCGATCCTTGTTTTCCCGGAGTTGGTGTAATGAAAACGGAGTGTGTTTGGTTAATATCAAATCGTTTCTCTTCAACAGTTTACATTTTATCTGTAGTGGAATGGATTTTACACAACCACACGCACCTTAAGGGGCAAATTTGTAGATGTCATATGATTTAAAACACGCTTTTCGTCTAGAGACTTTACTTGTCATAAATGTTTCTGATGGGCACAAATTCTTTCAAGTCTACGATCAAGACTAGGCGCAGCATAAAGATATTCAGAAACTCCGCCGATAGTGGAGAGATGGGCCACACAACTTCTTCGTCTTAAGATGGAGAACAGTTCCGCGCCTTATGAGAACGATGACGTGCGTATTAAGGTTACTGGGCGCACTAGTGGGTGATGTGAGATACCCAGAAACACCATTCGATTTTTGTATGATATTGCCACACTGCTCACATTCTGCGAGCGCCGCCATGCGGCTAAGCGGCATTACTGGGCTCGTGTGGGAGCGAAGAAGAGGACGTTCCCGTTCGAACGCGCGCTGCTGGGTTTCTGGCCTTCGGAATAAAAAAAGCCCCTTTTCGTGCCGCCCTACGTTTGTCGGCGACATTTTGGTGGAGCCGGTGGGTATCGTTCCATGAACGCTCACCCCGAGGGCAACTCTGACGCTGATCAGCGACGCTTGGACAAAACACCCGTCCACAAAGCGAGCCGCCGCCGGCGAGGCCTGCAACCTGAGTGTCAGCCACTGACGAGGCCGGTGCGTACCATGACGTCTACTACAGGCAGTCAGACAGGCCAGCCTTCCGGCACTGTCCCGCCCGTTGTAGTTCTCACCCCTCGCTCACCACCATTCTTCCACGGCGATCGGTTTGAGGACGTCGAGGACTGGTTGTCCAGCTTTGACCGTGTGGCCACTTTTAACCAGTGGGACGACGACCGAAAACTACGAAACGTCTATTTCTCGTTCCAAGACTCTGCGAAGACATCGTTCGAGAACCATGAGGCATCCTTTACGAACTGGGAAGCGTTCCGCCGTCAGTTGCTGGCTACCTTCAGCACAATCGCACGCAAGGAAAATGCCGAACTCGCCCTTCGCACCAGGTCACGGCAGGCGAACGAAAGCGTCGCTATATTTATTGAAGACATGGCACGTCTTTTCAATCGGGCTGACCCTGCCATGCCAGAGGCTACCAAGGTGCGCCACCTCATGCGTGGTGTGAAGGAGCAGCTCTTCGCTGGCCTCATACGCGACCCACCAAGAACCGTCGCTGACTTCGCTAAAGAAGCCACAGGCATGGAACGTTCCTTACAGGAACGCAGTGCGCAGTACGGTCGTCCGGGAAGTGTTGCGGCCAGCAACTATTGTGCGTCCCTGCCAGTCGCCGGGGACGAGGCTCTTCGGGAGCTTGTGCGGAGTGTAGTTCGCGAAGAACTGCGCAACCTCCGCTTAGATGCTCTACCTGCCAGTGTTGCAGCTGTAGCCGATGCCGTCCGCGAGGAAATTCGGCGAGCAGTCCATCCACCACCGGCACCACTGCCGGAGCCGTACGCCAGCAGCTACAACGAAGCCCTACGGACGCCGCAGCCGGAGCCGTACATCATGAGCTACAGTGAAGCTCTGCGGAGACCTGCGCCAGTTCCACATGCGTTCCGCCCTGCTGCCGAACAAACGCAGGGGTACTTTCCCTCCGCCGAGCTGCGTGACCCCGCGCACTGTTCGAAAAGCTGACGTGTGGCGCACCCCCAACAACCGGCCACTATGCTACCACTGCGGGGAGCCCGGGCATATCCTCCGCAACTGCCCCTACCGGCGGATGGGATTAAGAGGATTTCCACCGAGCGCACCTCGACCGCGCTATGGTGAGAGACCGCGAGACATTGAGCAGTACCTGGCCGATAATGTGCTGCCCTCAACGCCTCCACGACGCCAGTCTAGGTCGCCGTCTCCTAGACGAGTTTCTCCACCCAGTCATGCACCATCATCTGGCCAATTCAGAGGCACGTCTCCCCGCTGGGAAAACTGAAGACGGCGTCCTCTGGGGGTAGGACCGCCGCTGCCGCTGACAGTGAACAGCCTCCATCCGACTATTTTATGCGACGACCCCACCCGCCGACCTTAAAGACGATCCCACCGCCGACCTCACCGACGACCTCAGCGACGACCCCATCGACGACGGCACCAAAAACCTCGCCGACTATTTGTCAAACAATTGTTTCCGCCGCCGAAATTCTTGTTGCCGCCGATGGCTATGACTTATCTGCACTCGAAGATACCGGAGCCGGCTTTTCTGTCATGAGTAGTAACCTAGCCGCAACCCTCAGAAAGGTTCTAACACCTTGGCATGGGCCGCAGATACGCACAGCTGGCTGCCATGTGGTAACGCCGGTTGGCGTCTGCACAAGCTTTATGAAGATCCGCGGTGCAACTTTCACTGGCTCCTTCGCCGTGCTACGAGAGTGCTCTAAAGAACTGATTCTCGGCATGGACTTCCTTAAAGAGTATGGGGCGGTCATCAACCTGCACGAGCAATTGGTATCGTTTTCGACACAGCGAGCCGTTGATACCGACCCCGAGCCGCACAGAGCACCACTACGCATCTCTGATGACCACACAACGATACCGCCGAGAGCAAGCAAGTTTGTCACAGTCCAGTGTGATACCAGCTCCGTTACTCGGGGCATTGCCGAAGCGAATATGTCGCTGCTACTGTCTCGGCAAGTTTGCGTTGCTCGCGCCCTTATCGACCTTGTTCACGCGCGTACCACGCTCTTAGTGACCAACTTTAGTTGTGAACCCCAACATTTGACGAAAAACACGGTGATTGCCCATTTTGAATAACTTGGCGAGCATGCCGACCAATGTGCCATATCAACAACGGCCCCCGAAATAGCTGAACAGGACACTGCAACAGCCATTAGGACCGACGTGAACCCTGACCTTCTGACCAATCAGAAACGCCGCGTGGAAAGCCTTATTGACTCTTTCCGCGACTGTTTTGCATCAACATCCAAGCTTCGCCAGACGCCAATAACTAAGCACCCTATTATCGTCGACAGTGACCAGAGACCGCTATGTCAGCGTCCTTATCGTGTTTCGTCGAAGGAGCGCGATGCTATCCGCCGCCAAGTTGCCGAAATGCTCCACGACGACGTCATACAACCATCGACGAGCCCCTGGGCGTCACCTGTTGTTCTCGTCGCAAAGAAGGACGGCAGCCTACGGTTCTGTGTAGATTATAGACGTCTCAATAACGTTACCAAAAAAGATGTCTATCCACTGCCGCGCATTGATGACTCATTAGACCGCCTCCGCCATGCTACCTACTTTTCGTCACTCGACCTTCGTAGCGGTTATTGGCAAATCGAGGTCGACGAACGTGAGCGAGAAAAGACCGCCTTCGTTACTCCTGAAGGACTGTACGAATTTAAGGTGCTTCCTTTCGGCTTGTGTTCAGCCCCTGCGACGTTCCAACGTATGATGGACACCGTACTAACTGACCTGAAGTGGCAGTCCTGCCTTGTCTATCTCGACGACGTCGTGATTTTCTCCGACACGTTCGAGGAGCACCTGAAACGTTTGCGTGCCGTCTTCGAAGCAATTCGTTCTGCTGGTCTGTCTCTCAAGCCTGAAAAGTGCCACTTCGCATTTCGGGAGCTCAAGTTTCTTGGCCACATTGTGAGCGCTCAGGGCGTTAGCCCCGACCCAGAAAAGACCGCCGCCGTTGCTGCATTTCCCCAGCCAACAGATAAACGAAGCTTGCGGCGTTTCCTGGGGCTTTGCGCCTATTATCGGAGGTTCGTTCAAAACTTCTCCAAGCACGCAGAGCCGCTGACTCGCCTGACAAAAGACTCCGAACCCTTTTTCTGGGGCCAAGATCAGGAAAAAGCTTTCATAGAGCTTAAGGCCCGCCTCCAATCTACGCCTATCCTTGCCCACTTCGACGAGCAGGCCGACACGGAACTGCACAAAGATGCCAGCAATGTGGGCCTCGGTGCGGTGATTGTGCAGTGGCAAGACGGTGGGGAGCGCGTGATCGCATACGCAAGTCGCACTTTGTCCCGTTCCGAAGTGAATTATTCCACAACGGAAAAGGAGTGTCTCGCTGTTGTGTGGGCAATCACAAAATTTCGTCCATACCTGTACGGCCGCCCGTTTCGAGTCGTCAGCGATCATCACTCCTTGTGCTGGCTTGCGAACCTCAAAGATCCATCGGGGCGACTTGCACGGTGGAGCCTTCGGTTGCAAGAGTTCGACGTCACCATCGTGTATAAGTCGGGTCGGCAACATAGCGATGCAGACTGTCTCTCCCGAGCTCCTCCTCCGTGCCCACCAGATGAGTCCGATGACGATTCTGCTTTCCTCGGCGCTGTCACCACATCCGACCTTGCCCACCACCAGAGGGCCGACTGCGAACTGCTGCCTCTAATCCAGTACCTCGAAGGAACCGCTCCGTCTCCGCCCAGACTCTTCTCGCGCGGACTTTCGTCGTTATGCTTAATAGATGGAGTCCTCTACAAGAAAAACTACGGTCCGACCGACACTGCGTATCTCCTCGTTGTCCCAACCGTGCTTCGTAAGGAAGTTCTCGCTGCATGCCACGACGACCTTTCTTCTGGCCACCTCGGTTTTTCCAGAACATTGGGACGCCTCCGCCACAAGTACTACTGGCCACGGCTTGCTGCGGTCGTCCAACGCTACGTTCGAACCTGCCGTGAGTGTCAACGACGGAAGGTACCACCGACAAAACCGGCCGGCCTTCTGAAGCCAATTGATCCACCGCAAATCCCATTCCAACAAGTCGGCATGGACTTACTGGGCCCATTCCCGGTGTCCTCCATGGAAACCGGTATATTGTTGTTGCCACGGACTACCTAAGCCGCTATTGTGAAACCAAGGCTCTTCCCCGTGGCACCGCGGCTGAAATTGCACAGTTCTTTGTTCACCACATCGTGCTTCGCCACGGCGCCCCCGTGGTTGTATTAACTGACCGGGGAACCGCGTTTACGTCGGCTCTTACACACGAGGTCCTCCGTCTTAGTGGCACCAGTCATAGAAAAATGACTGCTTACCATCCTCAAACGAATGGACTTACTGAGAGGCTGAACAAGACCATCACAGATATGATGTCTATGTATGTCGACGCTGACCATCGCAACTGGGACGAAATACTTCCCTACATCACGTTTGCGTACAACACCGCCCTCCAAGAAACGACGCGCTTCACCCCCTTTCGTTTGGTGTATGGCCGAGATGCCCTGACCATGCTTGACGCCATGCTGCTCCCGGATTGTACCCCCTCGTCTGTCCCAGGCGCTGACCAATTCGTTCGCGATGCAGAAGCCGCTCGCCACCTTGCACACCCATTGTGTACCACAAGATTGGCGCAATGCACTAGTAATTCCGGTGTTTAAAGGAGGCAACCGAACTCTTGTAAATAACTACCGCCCAATATCTCTTACATCGATTTCTTGTAAACTTATGGAACATATTTTAGCGAAGCATATCTTTCATTACCTAGAAACAAGCTGTTTACTTTACCCTCACCAACACGGATTCCGAGCAGGCCTTTCCACCACTACACAACTTGTAGAGACAATTCACGATTTGGCAATGACGATTGATGCGAAGCAGCAAATTGACAAAATCGCTGTAGATTTTGCCAAAGCTTTTGACAAGGTGCCACACAATAAATTAGTTTTTAAACTGGAAAGAGCTGGAATTAATATGAATATTGTAAAATGGATTAAAGCGTACTTAGGAAATCGTAACCAGGTGGTCAAAATGGATGGTCATGTGTCCGCCTCACTAGCATTTCTTTCAGGAGTTCCACAGGGTTCTGTTCTAGGACCGTTATTTTTGGTGTATATTAATGATATCTCTGCTGTCATGGAACCAAATGTACGGCTGAAGCTATTCGCAGATGACTGTTTAATTTATTCCACATTTAGAAACAGGGAAGACCAGCTTAGAATTAATAACTCTTTACAGGCATTAAGCGAATGGTGCAAAAAATGGAACATGGAAATAAATTATTCGAAATCAACGTACATGCACATTACAACGAAGAAATCTGTTCTTTTGTTCCCATATTTCATTGGTGACAAGTGTTTGGTAAACGTAACTCAGTTTAAGTATATAGGAATGACAATAACACAAAATTTAAATTGGGGCACACATATAGAAGAGGTGTGCTCTAAGGCACACCAGAGGTTATGTTTTTTGAGAAAAAAATTGGAGAATGCTACACGAGATGTAAGACTAATTGCATACAAAGCTTTTGTGAGGCCAATCCTTGAGTATGCGTCAGTAGTATGGAGTCCTAAACAGAATTATTTAAAGAAACAATTAAAAAGAGCTCAGAGGTACGCAGTTCGCTTTATTTGCTGCCGATATCGAAGGACAGACTCAGTTACAGATATGCTTTCTTCCTGTAACCTGGATTCATTAGAAATATGTAGAGAAAAAAATCGCCTAAAACTACTATTCCAGATGCTCCAAGTACAGGTAAACATTCAAAAGGAAACATACATACAAGCGCCAGGCAAACGGAGTTCTAGAACAAATCAAAGTCGGATAATTCAGCCGTACTACGCCCATAGTGAAGCTTTCAGAAATTCCTTCTTCCCCCATGTAATTGAAATGTGGAATGACTTGCCAATGATTGTTGTAGAACAGAATGATCTGCATGATTTTGAGCGATCTCTTGATGACCATCTGCTTGAAAGTGCTATTTGATGCTTGAACGAATGTACTGTCTTCTGCTGATGTATTTAGTGATTGTGAATAATTACACTTTCTGCGAAGTTTTCATACCCTCCCTGTAAGGACCCTCGCTTTAGGGTTAACAGTATTGTTAAATAAATAAATAAATAAATAAATAAATAAATAAATAAATAAATAAATAAAGAAATCGTTGGACACATGAACCTCGCCGTAAGGGAAGAAAAAGGTGCCGTAGTGGAGGGCTCCAGAATAATTTCGACCACCTGGGGATCTTTAACGTGCACTGACATCGCACAGCACACGGGCGCCCTAGCGTTTTGCCTCCATAAAAACGCAGCCGTCGCGGTCGGGTTCGAACCCGGGAACTCCGGCTCAGTAGCCGAGCGCCTTCACCACTGAGCTACCGCGGCGGGTTACGTAACAAACCACAGAGAAAGGCAAGTTGCTCTCTTGATATCGAGGGCTCACGAAGATTTATATATATTATCAGCCATTTTTTTATTGTGTTTCTAAGCTAGCGAGATGCACGAATTCACACCACATCCGACTGCTATACTTATATTACAGCACGACGAAGCGGTGACATACATGGACCGAGAGAGAAGACACCGCAAACATTTTGTTGTGTCCTGTGTTGCCCATAGTGCTTGTGGTTTCAGTTTTCCGTCTTTTTCTGTGTGCTCGTGTGCTCGAAGAATATAGCACCAATAACCAGTAGTCTGTGCTCTTGGCTGGTTATAACCCAGTGGCCCTCATCTTTGTAGACTGCTCCGGCAATAGAAAATTGATTTTTTTTTATGAAAGGAAATGGCGCAGTGGCGCAGACGCCGGTGGTCTGCCGTCAGCCACCCCAAAGAACTGGGCAGCAGCAGGAGAAGCGTACCTAGGACCCGTCGACGGCGCCCCGAAACGCCGTAAGCCTAATACGGGCTATCCAAGGGAGCCTCTCGGCAGCACGGACCCTCAATTCATCGGCTGCTACATTCAAACTTGAAGGGGATGCTGGAGGCTTGCGTCGGTGACCCAAGGGAGGTCCACGACAGCACGGACCCAACGTACGACGGCTACCACCTCCACGCTTGAATGACCGGATCTCCGCTACGCTGTCTCCCTTCACACCTCGGGTTTCTGACACGTCAGCTCTCCACTCCTCTTCTCGCCACGCTCTTCGTCGTCGCCGCCTCGCACATACCATTGGCACGTGCACACGCGCAACGCTTGGCTGGCACGCGCAGCGCTACGCTGTCGACGCACCGCAGTCGACGCATCGCATTCAAAAATCCCCTGCTGATTTGTTGTGCTCTTCACAGCTTCAGTGTGGTGTCGTGGCATTGAATTGATACTGGCAGAGCACCCAAGTTATTGTTGATCATTACAGTCTCTGTGTGTGTGTGAATGTAGCTGCGCCGTTATCAGTGTCTGTTGTACTGCGGCTAGCGGAGCATAACAAGGCAGTGTTGCAAACGCCAGGATTACTCCTCTGTTAGCGTTGAGGAGCCCTGACGCTACCATGGTGTCGCACTATAGTTTTTAGCGCGGTGCCAGCGCATTGGATTTGTTGTAGATTTCAGTGCTATTTTGCTACCACGTAGCAAAACGTGTTGTCTGCTTCTTGTGGTGTATGTTACTAGTTGGGCGAGTCCCTGGCTCTCGAACCCCCCTGAAAGGTTATGGAGTGTGCGCTAATTTTAGCCCGTTTTTTTTTCATTCAGAAAGGTGGCCAGTCTTCTATGGACGCCGTTTGCAGACTCGACCCCACAAACTGCAGTGCCATTCTGAGAGAGAAACCAATAATTTTGGCGCATTTTCACACATAAACCACTGCGCATGATGAAAAATGTGACTTTAAAGTTGAGGTCTAATGTTTGAGGCTTTGGAACAAGCAACATGTAGCAAATTTGCCGAATATCATACATTGCAGACCGGTTCAAAAGTCGGTTTTGAGAAAAACGTTCACACCAATAAAAAGAGATTCTAAACTCTGAAGTGAAATGTGCATTTTACAGCAATAAATATTTTATATTTTAAAATTTCTCAAGTTTCAACGTATATCATTTGATGTCATTTTGGTTTGGTACAGTCAATAGACGCCAGAATACCCCAGTAAAAAAAATTATGCTCTGTTTATGTAGGAAATAGAAACAATTTTGGAACTGCGAATTCTTTGAGCACTTATGTCCGAAGATGTCCAGATGTCCAGGAAGATGTCCAGGACAAATTAAGGCAGATTTCATTTGTAGTCGCTTATATTTAACATTGAAGTAACAAGTGTAATGAGCATTTTTACGAGCCGATTCCTTGCCTATCTAGGCTTCTGTGAGGAAGAGATGCTGGTATAAACCGCATGTGTCTCTAGTGCAAAGAAAACGTGAAGCAAGCCAACAGCCACTAAAACAAGGAGTAGAAGAGAAATTTTTTAAAAAAATTGTGGCGTTGATCGATGAGAGATAAATAGTGTAATCATTTTATCGCTAGAAGAAAACTGTTTGAAATATGCTTTCACTTCGTAAAAAAGTTACAATTCTTTGCAATAAAACAGATGTTCTTATTTCTTCGGTTAGCCTGTGAGAGCCTTTGCCGCTTTCCCACACTAAGCCCAGCGCAACAGCAGCCTGCCCTCGTGAAACCCAATTAGGGAAGAACGGAAGTAACGGCAACACCAAAAGTATTGTATCGCTCCGTTTCTTATGGCGTCTTCGCGTTGCACGTACGCAACTTGCGCACGACTTAATAAGAAACAATGCAACCATGTATGAGGCGTATGCATAGTCATGGTGACAATCATCCAGGTTTTATCGTGACGAATGCGACAGAAACAAAAAAAAAAAGATGTTTCGTGGGACTTTCCAAGCACTATAGTGCTTTCACACATGCTTGCTTCTCAGAATGTTTGTAGAGGAGTTAATGGTTCAGAATATACGAGTATAAATCGGACGCATTTAGAAGAAAACAAAGGTATTGTAATCCTGAGCTTGCGCATACAACTGACGGTTTCCGCAATGTTGAGCCAGTAAAACAGGGCTGTTCGCACGACTGCATCGTGTATAAAAATTTTAAATCTATCCGGCTTCCTGTGCTTGGACACTGAACAGTACCGTGCCATAGACTAGTTGGGAGGTCTGGTGAGTTACCAAACTACGCTTACTGGAGCCACTAGTGCAGGCTGCTGGCCGCATTCTCAATATTTTATTGAATACAGTCCAGCGGAAGCGTTCATAATTCTCGCTCTCGATAGGGAAAAGAATCGGAGCACGTTGAGACATTGTGGGAAGAGCTCGTTCATCTGCGTGCTTCATAGCGGGTTTTTCGAGTATGCCGCTCTTTGAATGCGCAGTGACGTGCAGACAGGTGATTACCATATAAGCGTACCTGCAAAGCAGAGGTGTATGTTGCGATGGCACTAAAATGTTTAGAATGGTAGGAGTAAACCTACGCCCCGAAGCACAACCTTTTGGTTCCTCTGAGAGGTGATGCAGGAGGCCAGTGCAATAGCTTGTATCATATAAACTTGTGTACAAGCCGCACTTTATCGTCAAATTTTCTCACGTGTGTGTTATACACGAATCAGGCCTATAGCTACACATTAACAACCTGTGGCGCCACCGCCGCTAATATGTAAGATAATTAAAAACCTGGCGACAGTTACTAACATTTTATTTCACCATTCATCGCCGCTTTCGCGTTAATCGCCGTTGCACGAGCTCAGCTCATCGGCACTCTCCCCGCTGTGGAACGAGGTCGCCTTATTGGCGTGCTCCTAAAGCTGGTCGTCCTCTGTGCCGTCCATGGCGTTTGAGAGCCCCGTGACTCTAAGACTCTTTGAGATGACGTCCGCTCACACAGCGAAGCCGTTGCTCCTAGTAGTGTGAACGTACTCGACGAGGTACACTTCAAGTTTTGGGAATTTGCACTTTTCCCACGAAATGCCTTCCGGGGCCGGGTGGTCTCGTCGATGTCTTGCATTTGCATACACCAGCAGCGAACACACTTTTCGTCGATGTCAAACTTGCGCCCGACATGCCGTTTACCGTGTTCCTGAGAGTATTTAGCGACTTGGTTTGAAGCTTGCAGTGTAGGACAGTCTGCGCTTGCCCATTTCTTTTTGTTCGCGTTCAAAAGCACGCAGCCTGCCACACGACGTCGCACGCAACACAACAGATTCCGCAAGCAGTCCACGCACATCCGAACGAAGCACCGGTTAACAAAGACCAAATGGCGCTGGACAAGGCACCGTGAAACCGGAAACAGAAAGCCGCGGAAACGTCGCGTAGCGCAAAGATGATGATGATAATCGATGCGATGTGAGAAAAACTGGCGCCATGTTGTAGCACTTTTTATGTCTTGGCGCGTGTTTGGCGCGCTTTAGTTTGTTTTTCATATTTTTGCAGCCGAAAGCGGCGGGTGCGGCCTATACACAAGGGTTGCTTTTACACGAGTATATAAGCTAGTAGAGGAATCCTCATGAACTTACATGGGTGTTGCTGGTGCATTTTTAAAGCACAAAGTCTTAACGGCTAAGGCTCGAAAAGAAATGAACCGGTTAATAGGCGCCATTTCAATTTCATTAGGGAACGTAAATAAGAAAACTTGAACCGGGTTCGAAAACTCCTTAGTACCGAGATGGCAAACTACGCAATTGCGGACATCCTTACTGAGTGCGAGCTACGTGCACCGGTGCTCTTGGCATTATTGTCGTGACATTTTAATAGTAAAGAAAGGCTACTTCCGTGTTCACATCGTCGACTCTATCATATAGACTCTAAACACTACAGTATATATTACTGCGAACGACCACCTAGCGCGAACGAAGCTTGTGGCGAAAAACAGCGCATAAACGATATAGAGGAGAGAGGGGACACGAACTGGCGCTTGCGTCTCTTAAGAGTCTGCGAGTAGTACTGCTGTGAGACCATAGGGGTGTGGGAAAACGCCCACACTCGCGCTTCCGGTACGTAGGCACTAGGTCCCGGCTAAGTACACCAGGGCCGGCGTCAAATCCAAGACGCATAAGTTGGTAGAACGTGGCTCTCGCTTGGAGCGCGGTACGAAGAGATTACCCGAAGTCGAGGGCGCTTCGCCGTCTGGCAGTGGTGTGCAGCACGAAAGCGCACCACGGGCAGTAGCGACCCCGCCTGTCCGAAGCTTGTGGGTTGGACCGAGACACGACCAACGATGTGACAATAGTGGACCAGTCCGCCACGCTCGCTGAGATGGCTTTCGAGCCCGATTGTGACCAAACCTAAATTGGTACAAGGGCAACCTCTGGTGGGGGGAAGGGCTTTACAATTATAGCGACTCGCTCTTGGGAAGTGGTCTCTGACCTACTCCATGTGCGGCGGAGGGGGGGGGGGGGGGGGACTTTTTGGCGGGCCGAAAACTGCTTCAGTCTCATCTCTATCGAGCAAGCGCTGTTTTTCGCCTCAGGATCATGCACCAACCAGCCCAAATTTTCACTTTAAGTATCTTCGATACTGATGACCAATACACTCAAGAACTATATTTCCGATACCGATACACGATACCGAACTAAAATTGATTTTCGATAGAGATATTCTATTCTGCGTCATAAAAACTGCGATACATAATACTGAAATAGGAAATTTATTAAATCTCGTGATATGATTAGCAAGGCGTAGAAATTTCTCCGTGGCTCCTGGAACGTTAATTAGGGTAGACTACTGAGCTAGTTGCAAGAGAATAAACTGCAGCAGAGGAGCAACCAGTAGAACGAAGAAGCAGCATCGTAGTTATCTTTGTTTTCCTTCGTTGTTTGGTGTCTGGAATCTTTCATGCCCAACAATTCTTGCCAGGGGCATTTTTGAACGCGAAAGAGTATATAAACGTAATTCTTTCATATATTGTAAAGTATCACTACAATAATCAATATATCCAAACATCTCCGATCCTCAGGCCTGCCTTCGGTTGCTTTTAACGTTTTTAATGTCGTCAAAAGAGTCCTCTATGGGTTTTCTGTGGCAGTCTTAACTGACCCGTGACAGCGATTTTGCTCCACATCTCAAATATTTTGCTAGGCATCGTAAAAATGAACAAGTACCTTCAATATTTTCATGACCGTACCTTACAATTCTCCAATATTCAATATTTTTGTGGAAGATTGTTGGACATCAGTGTGTTAAATAGAGACCGCTTCATTAGAGAAGACTGAAAGATATCCAGCCCCACTGCTTTCTTTAAGCTTCAATACATTTAAGCTCCCCAGTTGGAGTCGGTGTTTTCGTTAAAAGTTTGGCATTGGGTTAAGTCATGGTGATGTTGAACAAGTTAGCAAAATTTTCTTCATGCAAACCCGTCTCTAAGCTCTTTACATACAAATAAATTTGAACGTATTTCTGATGATCTCCGTTTGTTACAGCCGTGTTTATCGACTGCCTCTGTCTTTGACCTGTGCGGAACAGTTATTTCCAGAGCACTACATTTAACAGACGTTTTTAGTTGGGCATCATTGATAAAAAGGCTAGAAAGAAAACAACACAGAATTAAAGGACGGAAAATATTATCAAGCAAAAATATTATGCACTTGTCGGTTATTTATGTTTTTAACAGAACGATAGTAAGTAACCGCCTGTCTGGAAGAGCTCCATGATGCGCCCGCCGTGCTTTAAGCGAAACAAATGAAAAAAAAAAAACCTCTCTACAGGAGCACCTGGGCACATTGCTGTGCTGTATTTTCCGGAGGCGCCTTTAGTCAGCGGATGAAATTAACGCATGGCCTCGTCGACTCGAGGATCCTCTATGTAAAGTTGAGAAAATCAAGTTTCATTGGAGACTCTTGAGAACTGCGGCTTGCTGTATGGCTGCTTCTACTAAAAAAAATACGTGAGCTCAGTTGACGCTGCCGGGACTGATTACTCTATTTACCGGCGTGTGGGAGAGTGCATCGCGCTTACGTGGTAAACAACAGTCCTGTAAGCTCTTGAGCATGAAGACGAAAGTCTTCTACTTCTGTTGGTAACCTCCACAACTTTAAATAGAGGTGAATTGGTGTTTCTACCATACCGGTGAGCCCGTGTCCTCGTCGCTTCTGTCGCCGAGTGTCGCCAAACAACGAACGTAGAAAGAAAGACGACTGAGTGAGCCAACGGCATTTGCGTTGGCTCTTCCCAACTGTTCACTCTTACACAAAATGAAAGTTAAAAGGTAGTAAGTGCAGTAGTTACCTACTCTGACTGCGTTTTACTCGTTTTTTTGCTATTTACAGCTCTCTTCAAGGTACGTAATTAGTAAGGGTAAGCTCTTCCTACGCTCTTACAACCTATGGTCGCTAGTTAATAGCTGATTAGTAACCGTTTACTTAAACCTAAAACAGAGGGTTAGAATATAATTGACACGGAATTTTGTGTGATGAAAATGGTTTTTTAATTAGACAATTCTGCAGCAGCGTGCCGTTAGGTAGACTGACTTGTTTCCAATATCTCAACCTGATAATTAAGGCAGTTATAGGTAAGAGCAACTAGCCCGTAACTGAGATTACGATTTACGGAGTAAATAGGATGGAGAAAGATTGAGCTGTGCACAGGCACTTCGCCTGTAACGTTTCTGTGACCTTTTCCGATTTGTGCTTTCCCTCCTTTATCCTTTCTCTTACGGCACGGTATGGGTAAACACCGTGATATGTGAGACAGTTAATGCGCAATTCTCTTTCCTCAAAACCATTTTCAGTTTTCAATTTTCTTGCATTTTGAACCTTTGTTTGCGCCCGATAGAGTTGTTTGATTCCATCACCTCGCATAATTTATATAAGTAATTCGCAATATGCCTAAGCCAAAGTGTGTGATTTACTGCCAGCACAATCTGGTAGCTCTGACTAGTGTTGTCGGGAATTAGTCAAGGCCAACATATAGCTTTTTTTTAATTTTGCAGTGTGCACAGCTTTAACAAGCCTTGCTAGCACACCGCGCGAAAAATCTTGCAACATATGCGAGATCAATTTCTGCCAATTTTGTTAGTACATACTGCTAGTTACTCGTTCTTGACTGTAGCACTATGCACTAGCTCTTTGAGGTAGTAAATTTGAGTAGTGTTACTCTTACTGCCTTCCGTTACCAAAAAGGTAGTGACCTATCTGACAAGTAACTGGTTAGAAGTTACTTAGTCAATTCTAAAACCTTTTTCTTGAGAGTTCTTTAAGTTCACTATTACCTGAGCGAGCACAACCGCCAGAGGTCTCACCCACAGCCACCTCAAAATGAGCTGCAAACGCATTCTTTTTTTTTTATTATCCAGTGTGGTTGGAATACAAGATACACTAAAAAAGTATTTTCGACACCGGTACTACGGCAAACTATTTTTTGGTAAACAATACCCAGTACCGAATCACAAAATGTAAAGAAAGACAGTATCGAAGATACATCTATCCCCGATACTGCTCACGCCTGGTACGAACCCCTTTAGCATGTGGGGGGCTACCCTAACATGTGGCCACAATGGCTTGCCCTTAATTCCTTTCTAATCATCAATGTTTTCTATCCTTGGAAATCGGTAGGAAAGGTGATCGCAATCTGTTCACCTATTCTGCACTTTAGCAACTTATTGTATCTCCCATAGCAAGCACTGCAAAGAACTATTAGTCATCGGTGAAGGTGAGTGCAAATCACAGGCCTTAATGTGTGCTTACAACATCGTGGAAGGCCAGGGGTAGCCCAAAATCAAAAGAGTACAAAAATTTTATGGTGGCACATTTTGTTTGAGATTTCTCTCACTAAATGCTTTGTTATAAGCTCACGAAGCACTGAATAATGTAAACATAGGAAGAGAAACAAGGGGTCTCCGCAAAAAATTGGTGGCGTCCGCCGATGAGTCACTTCCAGAAGGCGCACTTGTTGGCTGGGTTCATGGGTGTGTTGGGCTCGCAGCTGAACGCGGCCGAGAACTCCGGCATGTTCATAAGGGGAACGATGCAACGCGAGCGGCCGGGCGCGTAGCGCTTCCTTTTCTCCTCCTCGTGTGCGCACCACTTTGCGCAGAGGCCGACGAAGAAGAGGCGCTCCGCTGTCAGGTTCAGGTCCGGAAGCCTCGCACATCGCCGATCCTCGGACAGCGCCGTAAACGCGGCATACGCATTCATGGCACCCACCAAGTCGGCCAGATTTTCTGAATCGACCGTGTCGTTCAGGACGGCGTGGCGGGCGGTAGGTCCCAGCTGCAAGAAGCCATACGAACTCGCGTTCATTTTTCTAAATAGTTACAGCTCTCTCTGAGGAAAATCAGCCCAGCATCTCTGACATAACGTCGCGAACGCTGATGTTAACAGCGAAACTGCCTGGCGTTTCCTAATGGACAAGGCTAAGCTGCACACAACTTCTCAAGGCAGCATATCGATTGGCTAAGCAGTTATTTTTCTGTGGCACGTTCTCGCCCTTTTCCGACCACTAAAGCATTTTTTTTCAAGACCAATATCGCTGCCCTATTTTTTTTATTTTTTAAACACTCGTGAAAACTTTTTATAATGCGAATGGCTTCACTATGCCTCGCGCGGAATACTGGAATCGCCCAACGACGCCGTGCCTGTTCGCGCGCCAACTTTCGCTGGCGCTCCCGACGGGCGGCTTCTTCCGGGGAGCGCGCGAAAATTGAAAAAATTGATGTTAACAGCGAAACTGCCTGGCGTTCCCTAATCTACAACGCTAAGCTGCATTTAACTTATCAAATCCAGAGGATCAACTGGCTAACAATTGGAAAATTGGTTGTTTCGGAATCTGTACACATTTCTTATTCTGTAAATAGTTTGCGCGTATTACCTCTCCCCCTATCCTCTCTTCCTGTCCCCTCACCTCTCATTTCATTTCTCCATTCTGCCCTATATCCTTTATTTCCGCGGTCCTAGCCCACGTGCTTCAGTAGCGATGGCAGATGCCGGAGCTAGCAAAAAATCTTATCCTTCCTCTTTATTATTATTTTAATAAACCACCACTACTACTAATTTTGGGGGAGATGAAATGGCGCCGTATCTGTCTCATATCTCGGCCGACACCTGAATCGCGCCATAAGGTAAGAGATAAAGGAGGGAGTGAGAGACGAAAGGAAGAAAAAGGAAGAAATAGGTGCCATATTGGAAGGCTCCGGAATAATTTCGACCACCTGGGGATCTTTAGCGTGCGCTGACATCGCACAGCACACTGCCGCCTTTGCGTTTCACCTCCATCGAAACGCTGCCGCCGTGGTCGGGTTCGAACCCGGGCACTCCGGATCAGTAGCCGAGCGCTCTAACCACTTGAAATTGAAAATTCGCTTCTGGGGAAAGGAAATGGCGCAGTATCTGTCTCACGTCTCGGGGGACACCTGAACCGCGCCGTGAGGGAAGGGATAAAGGAGGGGGTGTAAGCAGACGTTTACACCCCCTCGCCAGCCTAATGGAAACACGTTAGCATAACGTTCATTGAGAGGCAAAAGCCAAAAAAAAGCGAATGGGAAATCATATCTGCGCCGTTCGGTAGTACCAGTCTACGCATTGACACATCATTTCATAAATAATCTTCGTGGTGAAACGATCGGCGCCACAGGATAGGCCGAATTGAGATTCCCTGCGGATCTGGAGAAAGTCACACCGACATTACTATTTTCGCCAGTTATGGTGCCATATTTCGAGTCTTGAAGTGTCTAATATCTCCTCCTAAGTTTACTATGGTGCGAACCTCCTGAGCGCCTGTTGTGCTGGTACTCGCCTTTGCTGCCGCATCGCCGGAACGCATAAACAACTGCAACAGCTGGGATCAGAGTACAATTCAAGCTCGGGCTGTTAAGTTAAAGCTTTCGCTTAATGCGTGTACGCAAACGATTCACGGATTTTTTCACCGCATCTTTTCTCAACGGGTCAGTGACACTGGGCTCATTATTGCACCGCGCGCGTTACATCGAGTTGCGCGATCGTTCGCGTATTCAGCGCCGCTCGCCGGACTGTAAATTTGTGCACTTAAAGCACAACCCCCGCACTTGTATTGAGTGGACTGCGAGGAAGCGTCGACCGGCCGACTTGGCAACCGTTACACAAATGTCTTCATTCCAAATAAGGTCCGCGAAGGGCGCACACATAGGAGCGAAGACCATACATACCGCGGCGCAACGCACGCTGGAAGGTACGCGTTGCTCGCTCGCAAAGAGGTGCCGCTGGCATGAAGCAGCGCTTTCTAGATTTGAAGTGCGTCCTTATAAATCGTCCACATTCAGAAGAGTTTTGACATTCATAACCAGCTGCACTTGCTGTTAAAACCTGCTAAGCACTGAATTATAAGCGACACAGGCTCAGCAACAAGTTAGCCGAGAAAGCTGTCAGGAATTCCATTCAGTAGACTTGTACATTGCCGTAACAAGGTATTGACGTTGCAGTGTCCCCATGATAGGGACATACTGTGCCCGCGTTCGGCATACTTCTTCTGATATATTACTTCTTACACTAGACACACTTTTTTAGTGTACTCATTCCTGAGCCTTAGAAGGTAACAGCAGCATATGCGGGAATGTTCGAGTAGTGCAGAATAATAAAACGTTATGCTCAGGGAAAAAAAGATATCGGAGCCATGCGGTGCTACTCAAAAGCGTCTGTTATGTCTCGCCGTGCAGTGGAGCTTACATCAATTGCAAACTTGACCCCACACACAGACAAGGTTATTAAGATAGCTATAGGCTGCTGTGTACCCACAGTCTTTGCACTGACACTGGAGCTGCGCTTCATGCGTTATGTCTTCACTCCCAGTTGGTGTACACGTCATTATTATTTTTGAATTTTCAGTTTTCACAGCAGTGTTCTCTTGCCTCAACCACAGCATCATTAAATGAACTTGCACTGAGGACGAATTTTGTTGTTCTTCCATGAGTAAGCATACTCACGTAGACACTATGCAAGGAATATTTTCATTACAACTCACAGAGGAGTGACACACAAGGTTTCACTTCAAGCAGCTGTGCCAAACACATCATCACCCCCTCAATTTTCAGCGGGAAGGGAGCAGTACCATTCAGTATCAGTGAGGTCATGTGCACCAAACAGCAGAGTAGACAAAGAAATGACGGTAGATTAAGGTAGGTGCGAAGCGGCTTTTATTCTTGAAAAATGAGACTGCCGTCCAATGGCACTCACCTATCCCAGCCATTCCAACCACAACTTCACAGAAATCACACAGATTCACTTGCAAAACATTATCGCCCCTATTAAAGCCCATTGTCGAAAATGCATACCAGTGTCCACCAGCAGTGTCCGTACAACATTTGAACATCCACACACAGTGAAACCTGAAGTGAATGAATTACAGAGCACCTACACAGAAACACTGTTCATGTGAATCCTTGCGGAGCTATACATCGAGTCAGGCACGCATCGAAGGGGGGGGGGGGGCGACCCCCCCCCCCCCCACCCGAAATCGCGCTCAACGCATCCCCCCCTCCAGCAGTGTTCTTGTTAGGCATGTTAGGCCCCTCTCCCAGTTTCGCCCTATACAACAGCCTGCCCCCCCCCCCAAAAAAAAAATTTTGGCTACGTGCTTAGATCGAGTACACACAGCAACTGGTTTCAAAGCAGTAAGCTAACCATGTAAATTAGATATGAAATGTGGGTAGCAATAAAGTGATATGCGCTTTCATAAAGCCGCATGAAGCCTTCTTGACAGCAAGTCACTCCTAAGTTGTGACACCAAAGCCTACCAGATACAAAGCGTGGTGGACATGAGGTTCCAGAAAATGTTTAACTAATAAACAGGCATTCATTCTTAAGCTATTTCACTGTATACTTGGTTTGGTTTATCGGGGTTTAACGTCCCAAAGCGACTCAGACTATTCACTGTATTCTGTATAGATTTAACTCTTACGTGAAGTGTGCCGCTAATTTACAATTTTTGTACATTAGGGCAAATTTATGTAGTACCATTGTAGATGAACACAGCACTAAGCTGCAGCATGGTGAATGGCGAAGTAATACTTTATAAACTATTTGTGTGAAAAAGCCAATGTCAACTAGGAATGCCCAACACCTTACTTTCTGTAGGAACTGTCACATGGCTCGTGCCATGTACATTTCATCAATCGTCTCTCAATGCGTGGAAAGGAGTAGCCTCATAATGCGTACTATTACATCAAAAGTAATCATAACTTCAAAGGCGAAGGGGCATTTTTTATATCGTGTTAAAGCGAGCTGCGTCGCCTGCCTGCTGTTCAAGTCTTGCTTCATAATTGTTAAAGAAATTTCGTGGCTTCATTGGGCACATGGTCTCCAGACCATCCCTCTACCCCTACAGCACTTACATGAGAAACAGTCAGTGACACCAGCAAAGCATCCTATGAAAGGGAACTGGTGTGAAGTAATGCCTGTCTTGCACACCCCAAGTCATTGGCTATATTTCTTGCCATTTTTGTATGAAACAGATTCACGGCCATCTTTCGTGGTTCAAGCAACCATAGCTAAGGTGCAGATAGGTTTGCTTCTCAGGATTTTATCAAGGAATAAATAAACGTGCGACGTGAATTTTGCATGGAGTATTTGCAAAGACTATAGATGTATACGCAATATTTGCAGTGAAGGGGCCCTTTTCATATCTGAGCCACTCTGGGTAATGTTGCGTGTCACAGACTCGATTTCTTTCTTACCACAGTTTGTGTGCAATATATTTCACATACATGCTTCAGGATGTCTTCCAGCCCTCTACATGAGGTCTTTAGCTAGGTGCCTAGGCACCTCCAGCAAAGTGTAGTTGAGCATGAATGGCAGGCGTTTTAAGCTGCACTGTTGAAAAAAAAAAACACCATCAGAACAGTGAAAATTGTTAGCTCTAAACGAAGGAGCACTAGGGTTTGCAGAAATTTCATAAAATTATGAGGACAGCCTCGGCAAAGAAGTGTAATTTCAGAAAACTAAAGCAATTAATAGACTATGCCCCCTCTTGCCCATTATGAATACATTTGACTTCGGCTTCTTTAAGCTTCTCTCGGCATGTATTTCGACGTATGTCGTTCGAGCAACATGTGAAAGTGCTTACTAGTGGGTTTCTGAGCAGAGTGCGTGCGTAAGCGGCAACCACCGAGGCTCTCGCTCGGGAACGTGGTGTCCGATAGCTGTGATGGATACACAAAAAAA
Source organism: Amblyomma americanum (assembly GCF_052857255.1). Lineage (NCBI taxonomy): Eukaryota > Metazoa > Arthropoda > Arachnida > Ixodida > Ixodidae > Amblyomma > Amblyomma americanum. Next base: position 152,295,477 of record NC_135498.1, read on the forward strand.
GAAGGCTACGCAGCACGCGGACATTTGGGAGTATCACCTATCACGTCCACGTTTTCACGGTATCCCCCACGTACACGATCTGGGCTTTTACCTCCGCCACCTGTGCTTTTTCAATTTTCTCTGACGGGTTACTATAGCGGCATACCACCATCAACTGTGCTTTGCCGCCTCGGCTGGTGCCATGCGCTCGCGCTGTCCATGTGGGGCCACGTGCGGAGTAGAATAAACACAGTTGATACTTGGTGCCCGGTCTGTTCGCTTTGTCCGCGTCGCGATTCGTTTAGTTCGATGGGGACTAGGTCTCTGTATTTCTACAGTTTGGTGAACCCGGATGTGATAAACGCGGATAACGCCGCCATGGATGCGGCGCCCAAGCCCCGGGTCCCGGCTCATACGCTGGCTGCAGGGGACATCGCCAGCGTACACGTTTAGCTGCCGTCATTTTGGCCACGGAATCCTGCCATATGGTTCGCGCAAGTGGAGACTGTGTTGGACCCTCGACACATCACTTCACAACGCGTGTAATATCACCACGTCGTGTCGACGCTCTCCCCTGAGGTAATGGAGGAGTTTGACCACCCTTCCTCCCCGTATAATCATTTCAAGGCTACGGTCCTAGCACGGAAGACCATCTCGGAGCGCAGCCACCGGCAGCAGTTGCTCAACACTGAGAACCTTGGCGACCGTCGACCATCTCAGCTCCTCCATCGCATGCGACAGCCGCTCGGCGACCGCCCACAGGACGTCGACAGCCCGCTTCTCCGCGAGCTGTTCCTCCAGCGCCTGCCTCAGAACCTCGTGATCGTGCTGGCTGCAGCAGGCGATGTTACCTTGGATAAGCTCGCAGAGTTGACTCCCCGTGTCACGGACTGCTCTGGCCCGCGTTCTGTGGCTGCAATTCCTTCCGCCGCGTCGTCCGCTCTCGACGACCGGCAGTCAAGCCTCGAGGCTAAAATCGGCCACCTCACGAGCACCGTTGCCGCACTGCGAGCGTCGATTCCTCGTCGCTGCCAGCGTTCGTCTCACCAATGGTTGCGCCATCGTTCCATTTCCAGTCATTGATCGACCCCAGCCAGTGACGGGTTCTGCTGGTACCATCGCAATTCGGCGCCGCTGCGCGACAGTGCTGGCAGCCTTGCCAATGGTCGGGAAACGCACCGGCGAGTCACTGATGGCGGCCGGTGATTCTGGCTCTACAGCCAGCCGGCAACTATACGTCACCGACAGGATCTCGGGATGCCGCTTCCTTGTGGACACCAGTACACAGGTTAGCTTCGTGCCTGCTTTCTGCCTCGAACGGCAACGCGCTTTGGAAGCAGCGCCTTTGCAGGCGATCAACACCTCCCAGCTTGCTGCCTACGGACAGCGCTCAGTCACCCTCGATTTGGACTTACGCCGCACTTTCCGATGGATTTTCATTATCGCAGACGTGCGGTTTGCCATCCTCGGAGCGAACTTCCTCGCCACTTTAGTCTGGCTATCGACCTTCGATCTCGTCGACTGGCGGACCACACGACTCACTTTGTGAACGGTATCTTCGCCCCGGTGGCCACCCCCATCGTCCAAGCTGCCGCCCTCTGCCTTTGCTGCGATTGTGGCCGATTTTCCTGCCATCACACGGCCCAGCAACCTTTATCTTCCCGTCCGTCACACGGTCCCGCAACAAATAGTCACTATGGGCTGACCAGTGTTCTGCCGACCGCGCCGCCTTGCTGGCGACCGCCTCGTCATTTCCTGCCACGAATTCGAGCATATACTGCAATTGAGCATCATTCCGCTGTCGTCCAGCAGTTGGTCTTCGACGCTGCATATGGTGCCGAAACGTGACCCCAGCGATTGGCGCCCCTGCGACTACTTTCGTGCCGTCTACGCCCACATTCTCCCGGATTGATACCCTTTCCGACATTGCGGCCGACTTGCATGGCATGACCATATCTTCCAAGATTGACCTGGTGAAGGCCTATCATCAGATCCCGGTGGAGCCTGCAGACATCTCTAAGACTGCCTTTGTAACGCCGTTTGGCCTCTTCGAGTACGTCTGTATGCGCTTTGGTCTACGAAACGCTGCTCAGACATTCGAGCGCTTCATCAACGACGTCACTCATGACATGCGTTTTGTGTTCGCGTATCTCGATGATGTGCTGGTTGGCAGTTCCTCGTCAGAAGAACAGGCTGAACACCTGCGCCTGCTCTTTTCACGCCTCGAAGAGCACGGTGTTATCATCAATCCGTCCATGTGCGTTTTTGGCGTCGACGTCATCGAGTTCTTTGGCTATCGCATCACAGCGCAGGGAATTCGCCCTTTGGAGAGCAAGGCGCGCGCCATCCGCGACTTTCCTCGCCCCAAGTCGCATCGCAAGCTTCGCGAGTTCCTCGGCCTCCTGAACGTCAGCTGCCAAAACCGCCTTCCAAGCCGTCAAGAACACCCTTGCCGACACTACTCTGCTCATGCACCCGCTTGCCGACTCCCCGTTGCGTCTCATCACCGACGCCTCTGGTGTAGCTGTAGGTTCCGTCCTGCAACAGCTTCAGCACGACTGCTGGTGCCCGCTGGGTTTCTTCTCCCAGAAGCTGAAGCGCGCAGTAACGCGCTACAGTACTATTGGCCGTGAGTTGCTAGCTGTCTATCTCGCCAAACGACACTGGCGACACATCTTGGAAGGAGCCGTTTTTTATGTGCTCACGGACTACAAGCCCTTAACTTTTGCTTTTCGTGTGAATCAAAGCTCATACAGTGCACGAGAGATTCGGCACCTGTGTGTTTTCTGAATTTACGGTGGATATGAGACACATCAAAGGACCCGTGAACAGTGCCACCGATGCACTCTCCCGTGTCGGTGGTCTTGCATCAGGCGCCCTTGATTTCGCAGCGCTGGCTGCCGCATAGGCGTTAGACAGTGAGCTTCAAGCCCTTCAATCCAATCGTGGCTCTCTGACCTTGTCGCCAGTGCCCCTGTCGTTTTGCTCAGATAGCATCTTGTGCGACGTTTCCAGTGGTTCTACACGGCCTTTTGTGCCCACCGCGTTCCGCCGTCAAGTCCTCGAACAGCTGCACAATGCAAGCCATCCAGGCATTCGTGCTACGCAGCGGCTCGTGACGGCTACGTTCGTCTGGTCAAACGTGAACCGAGATCTGCATCGCTGCGCTCGAGAGTGCTTGGAATGTCAACGTGTCAATACAACGCGCCACACGTGGTCTTTCACCACCCAACCCGGCCCCCTGACCCTCGTTTCGACCAAGCACACGTCGACATTGTTGGCCCCTTTCCTCGATCACGAGGTTTCCAGTACATTCTTATGTGTGTTGACTGCTACACACGGTGGCCCGAAGCCTTTGCGCTGCCCGATATCAGGTCGTGTGCAAAGGCGTCCACTTTTGTCAGTGTATGAATTTCCAAATTCGGTTGCCCTACTGTAGTGGCGACGGATCGCGGCCGCCAGTTTGAGTGCGCCTTGTTTCGCAGCCTGACATCTCTGCTTGGCGTGCCCCATGTTCACCCCACCGCGTATCATCCCTCCGCGAACGGCATAGTTGAACGCTTGCACCGACACCTGAAGGCTGCCCTTGTTGCACCCGAAGCTCACACCTCTTGGCCCAATTTCCTTTGGTGCTCCTCGGCCTTCGATCAGCCTTTAAATAAGATCTGTGCTCGGCGGTCGAAATTGTCTATGGGACTAACGTCCGTTTGCCAGATGAGTTCTTCGTTTCGGCCTGCACCGATGACATCTCTCCGCCTGCCAACGTTGAACAACTACGCCTGCTCTTAAGGCACCTGCAACCCATCCCCACACGTTCATCGACTCACAAAGTCTTCGTGAGCAAAGACCTCGCCACGTCCACCCATGTCTTTTTGCGTCGAGACGTCATCAAGCCTTCGCTTACCCCTCCCTAGGATGGCCCTTATCCCGTCCTGAAGCGGGGCGAGAAAACTGAATCTGTCCTTCGATGGACGAGTAGAAATCGTCGCCATGGACCGCGTGAAACTCGCCAACATCGCGCATGTTTCTCTTTTAACCCGCTAACACGAAATCCCAAGCCCCACTTCTTCCAGTGACTCGGTCCGTGCAGTCCTGAAGCATTCTCATGGATGCCGTGCTGATGACTGTCATTCTTCCTCCCCGCGGGAGGGGGGGGGGGCTGTAGTGGCACTACCAACGTCAGCTTGTCAACATCAGCACTATCAACATCAGCCTATCAACCTCAACAGTCTTGTCGATACCTGGTTCCAGGCCTCTTCGCTTCATCCGCGTCGCGCTCCGATAATTTGTAGGGGGCTAAGTCTCTGTGCTTCTACAGTTACCATTTCGGATTTAGCGTTAGCACAGGCAAACTCACGCCACCGATCGAGAAAGGCAACCGACACAATCGATCACGCAAAAAATTCTGCCGGACTACTTCGGCGAAAATGCACTGTGATCCATGCTCAAGACCGAGTCTATTGAAAAGCTACCATATATGCTTATCTTTGAGCGATCGCGTTGCACATTCTGCGGCCCCCTCTCGACATACACTGTTAACAAAAATAAACCCAAATGGGAGTAAATGGCTTCTCCTCTAGCGCACACCCCAAAGGAGGTTTTATTTGCTCCATATAATTGGAGTATTTTATTTACTTCCTTATACAAGGGAGGTATTTAGGAGTACAAGGGAGTTTTTTACTGCCCACAGAATTGGCGTCCAAAATGGCGTCGTGTTTATTTATCCTCATTCAGGCTCTTTCTTACAGCAGTGCCAGCGGCGGAAACGGGCAGTAGCTGCGGGGGGCAGCCGGCAATTCAACTTGGGAAACTGCACTGCCCTAATGTGACTCCGCGTCGCGCGTTCTTTTCGCCGTCTGCAATTCCAGCGGCGCCGTATAGGCGAAGGTGGCAGGAGTCATCTGCTTGTTGCCTGCTTTTGCTGTGCGAGCTTGTTTGTTTTGCCGCGTTCGTAGATAAAGGTATATAGCATTAGAATAAATAGTTTAAAACTGAAAAGGAGTCGTGGCGTAGTTTTCACGTTCATGTATCACACTATGTTCGACTAAATACCAGATCAGAATAAGTTGAAAATAAAAACACCCTGAAGGTAGTTTTGCATGGCAGTCTTTGGCATCATATTCACTTTAAGGCTTGGTATTTCAATATGGCTGAGGAAAATGTAGCCTCATCAGCTTAATCAAGAGCTCAGAGTTAAGCTATATATTCTATCACAGTTCCATGTTATGCAACGCACTATAATCTGTAGCAACACACCGCGAGAACCACACTGAAAAAAACAGTGAGAATTAGGCCTAAAAAGGGGCTCTAGCGGGGTGGCGACACTAACAAAGGAAGGTCAGGTATGATTAGAGCACTGTAAGCTTCACAAGAGAAGTTCAGTTATGCAGCTTACTGGAGCGGAAAACGGCGACAAGCCGATATCTTGTACCACGGCAGGCGCCCGTGAAGGAGCAGGAGTGAGCAGAGATCCAGCGACGATGGAAACCAAGCGGTCGTCACTCGCCGCTATTATCAGACGACTGACCACAAGGAGACGAGACGCTAGGTGGCGGGGCGGAGGGCGCAAAATGCTGTTTTTTTACTCCTTTGGGGACTTGGACTTGGGGCACATTGAGACCAAGAAACTCCATTTGAAAATGGGAGTTATAAAGAGGAAAACCCTCCTTTATACCCCATTATTTAGCGCAGGGAGTAAAATATGTCATTTAGAACATTTTTACTCCATAGTCATGGAGTATAAACGGTGGCGACAACCATTTAAACTCCCATTTGGGTTTATTCTTGGTTACAGTGTAGCTAGCTGCGTAATCTGAATTGAGAACATAACATACCGTCGCCTCGACGTGTCCATTGCTGACTGCTACCAACTTATAAGTTAGCGGCAACAAACGCGGCAAATAAAAACCGCGACGACCGGAGTAGCCTCCAGCGGGCGCGGTGTTGCCGTGCCGCTAGATAATGGCAAGGGGGCCCAAGGTACTTACCTGTATTAATTGATAAACACGGTGCCAAGACGTTTCCGTTTGTCACAGACACCGGCGACAAAAGAACACTTCGCCTTCTCCACGGCATATTCCGAAAATAAGTTCGTCTGCTACCACGATTTTGCGGGTATCGACAGTCGCGGTGTCGACCTAAACTCGGTCTGATAGTCTTTGGTGCCCCCGGAGAATGTCAAAATTAAGTGCTTACCGTGAAAGACTCGATTAGGCCCCACAAAACCGCGAGAATAGCGACACAAGGAAGCAACGGCCATACATTCATAAGCGACGGTCTATGCGAGGACCTCTACTCATGCCATGTTGCCAGACTTTGCAGGGCACCTGAAGTTGCGTTTACTAGCGAATATATGCGCGCTCCTCCGACCCATCTGTTTGCGCGCTCTCCAATTGGCCAACTCCTCGACTCCGCCCACCTGCCCTCGGACTACGCCTTGGCTCCGCCCACCTGTGCCTGGCACCCGTTCCCCGTCTCCGCACTACGCTGCACCTGTGCTTGGCGCTTGCTCTCCTCTCCCCACTACCCTGCACCTGTTCTTGGCGCTTGCTTTCCCTTCCTTACTACGCTGCACCTGTGCTTGCTCTCGCTCTCCCCACTACGTTCCACCTGCGTTTGGCGCTTGCTCTCCCTCTCCCTACATACGCTGCCCCTGTGCTTGGCGCTTGCTCTTCCTCTTCCCCCATATGCTGCATCTGTGCTTCGTGCTTGGTTTCCCTCTTCCCACTTCGCTGCACCTGTGCTTGGCGCTTGCTGTTCCTCTCTCCACAATGCTGCAGCTGTGCTTCTTGGGGCTTGCTATTCCTTTCCCACTGCGCTGCAGCAGCGCTTCTTGGCGCTTGCTCTCCCTCTCCCCAATATGCTGCACCTGTGCTTGGCGCTTGCTCTCCCTCTCCCCAATATGCTGCGCCTGTGCTTGGCGCTTGGTTTCCCTCTCCCCAATGTGCTGCACCTGCGCTTGGCGCTTGGTTTCCCTCTCCCCTATGTGCTGCACCTGTTCTTGGCGCTTGGTTTCTCTCCCCAATATGCTGCACCTGTGCTTGGCGATTGGTTCCCTCTCCCCAATATGCTGCACCTGTGCTTGGCGCTTGGTTTTCTTCTCCCCAATATGCTGCACCTCTGCTTGGCGCTTGGTTTCCCTCTCCCCAATATGCTGCACCTGTGCTTGGCGCTTGGTTTCCCTCTCCCCAATATGCTGCACTTGTGCTTGGCGCTTGGTTTCCCTCTCCCCAATATGCTGCACCTGTGCTTGGCACTTGGTTTCCCTCTCCGCAATATGCTGCACCTTTGCTTGGCACTAGCTCTCTCTCTTCCCAATATGCTGCACCTGTGCTTGGCGCTTGGTTTCCTTCTCCCCAATATGCTGCACCTCTGCTTGACGCTTGGTTTCCCTCTCCATAATATGCTGCACTTAGTTCCCTCTCCCCAATATGCTGCATCTGTGCTTGGCGCTTGCTCTCCTTCTCCCCAGTGCGGCCAGAGTGCGCCGAAGCCACCGAATGCGTCGGCGGTCAAGCGCAGCTGGAGTATAGAGGGCCTCGCTTTCGCCGACGTGACGTCGCCGTGCAGCGCGCGCGCGCGTTACGCCACCGTATAAACGCGCCTTAGCAGAGCCTGCGCTTAGCCGCTAACCAACGTATTCGGTGGCGGCATCTAAGGGAGCCACTGAAATCCCCTGCACACTCACTGAATAAAAACAAAATCTTGTGCCGAGGCCAGAAATCGAACCAGGGCCTGTGGCGTTAGAGGCGGAGACGCTACCACTCCACCACGACGGCGCAAGCTTCAACCGCGGATAAAGGTGCATCTAGTGAATGCACTCTTCCGATGCAGAAGTCGCCGCGCTTTCGCTACGTATATCCTAGCCAAACAGAGCTACGCCATTAGCAATTTTTTTTTCGTTCGCTGAGGTGGAGTGGTACAACGCCACGATGATGACTTCGGTGGTGGTCAGTGAAATGTGCATATTCTGCCCTCTCAGGAACCGGTCTGCCGCATAAGACCGACGACGTCACCATCCATACCAGCGAGCAGAGATGTATGGAATTCTATTGTTATTACTGGGCAACTGGAAGAGGCTTCAACTAACCAATAAACTTTATTTTAAAAGGTCTCGTATTTTTTGTAATTAACGAATGAGCGCTGGCCTGATCCAGTGGTAATGATCAGTGTAATTATATATGGCTTAGCCAAGCCGCTAGTCAACAAAACATAATCTTTGATTTAGAAGTGCAGACACAGCGCTCGCGCTGTTTGCTTGTCCGACTTCGAGGCATAATAATCCGCCTATATGTCTTTGAACATTATACATTTGAAAGCGTTTTTGAACGCTGTGCTCGCGCGACTATCAAAAACCAGCCCAAAGGCGCTTCTCAAAAAATTCAAAGAAGTCTCATTTTATTGAATTTTTAAAATGAAAAACCCGCTTTTTCTGCTTGACTTTAGAGAATTCACTGCCACACTGCGCCGAGGGCGCGTGCTTAATGGTGATCCTCAATGAAAAATAATAGCGTAGTGCAAGTGTATTCGCTAAGCCGATTTTGTGCGCAGTTTTAGCAACGTCCAGAAACGAAGCAGTGTCGTCGTAATTTAGAGTTATACTTTGCGCACATGCGAAATATTAGGCCGGCGCTTCATAAACGCACGCTGCCACGCGGTAGGAGATTCCTACACATCCGTACGCCGTGCCCTAGGTGTGACTGCGCCTCTCCCCGTGTTTTCCGATTTGCTATTTCCCACCTTTTCTGCAAACCGTAATGTTGCAAATTGTTGCTTTTCTGTATTTTATTGTTCAGTTGCGTAATTATCATTCAGGTCTATAGCTCTTGCACTCGTTTTTGCTTATTTACCTGCAATTTTTTCTTTTGCTTTCAAATATCACTTTTATTGATGAAAAATATACGAAGTAGTTGCGAATCAAATTCAACGTGTTTCGATAGTTTTTTGCGTCTTTTCTGCGTGAAAGTTATACAGCAACAAAAAAATTTCAGGATTTTTCTACGACCGGCAAATAAATCTACTGACAGCTGTCTTTAGACACATGTTAACCCAACTTGTGTGCCAAACATACCGTATATGAAACTATGAATGAGCGCGAATTCTGCTTGCATATCTTATTTACTGTGTTATATTTTTGTCATTCTATGGTAACATTTTAAGCCATTTTGAACTAACGAAAGCCACATCACATGGCCCCTCAAAATACGCGAGTGTCTGAAGTCGTTTTGGCGAAATCCATCTAGAAGCTGTGCGTTTTTCTCTTCTAAGTTTTCCGGCGCTGAACATAATGCTTTTCCTGAGGCTTTGCAACAACGCTTTGACGCTTCCGCGTTTACCGTCGATTTTCAAGCCGCCGCGGGGGCTCAGTGGTTATGGCGCTCAGCTGCTAACCCGAAATCGAAGGTTCTATTCCGGCCGCGGCGGTTGAATGTCGGTGGAGGCGAAATTTCAGAGCGCCGTGTAGTGTACGATGTCAGTGCACGTTAAAGAAACCCGGATCGTCGAAATTTCCGGAGCCCTTCACTACGGTGTTCCTCATAGCCTTAGTTGCTTAGGGACATTAAACCCCCTAAATCCAAACTCACCTTGTTTTTTATACGTATTGCCTTCTGAACTGACCGTCACTCATTCTCTGAGAATTCTTAACCACTTTCACACGTTTCGACACCCTTCTCTTCTCCAAGTCCCATATCTCCACACCTCTTCTCCCGCCGCACCGTTTTCCAGGTAGCGCGCTAACTGCACAACCCGCGAAGCGCTATTCTTTCTTTGTGATTTTACTGAGTTTCTTCAAGCTGTTTTCCCTTGCGCACAGCTACGCGCTTCGCCGTTCGTGCGGGTCTCAAAAGCTCCCTTTCCCCACCTTTCAGCTGGAAATTGAATTGAACTTTATCCCTTCCTTTACGGCGCGGTTCAGGTGTCCAACGATATATGAGAGAGATACTGTGCATTTGTTTGTTGGCGGCGGCCGCATTTTTATGGAGGCAAAACGCTAAGGCGCCCGTGTGCTGTTCGATCTCAGTGCACGTTAAAGATAATTGAATAATAATTGTTTTTTTGGGGGGGAAAGGAAATGGCGCAGTATCTGTCTCATATATCTTTGGACACCTGAACCACGCCGTAAGGGAAGGGATAAAGGAGGGAGTGAAAGAAGAAAGGAAGAATAGGTGCCGTAGTGGAGGGCTCCGGAATAATTTCGACCACCTGGGGATCCTTAACGTGCACTGACATCGCACAGCACACGGGCGCCTTAACGTTTTTCCTCCATAAAAACGCAGCCGCCGCGGTCGGGTTCGAACCCGGGAACTCCGGATCAGTAGTCGAGCGCCCTAACCACTGAGCCACCGCGGCGGGGCACGTTAAAGATACCCAGGTGGTCGAAATTATTCCGGAGCCCTCCACTACGGCACCTCTTCCTTCATTTCTTCTGTCACTCGCTCCCCTTTATCCCTTCCCTTACGGCGCGGTTCAGGTGTCCAACGATATATGAGACATGCGCGCCATTTCCTTTCCCCAAAAACCAATTATTATAATTAAACTGTTTGTTGGGGAAAGGAAATAGCGCAGTGTCTGTCTCACATCTCGACGGACACCTGAGCCGCGCCGCAAGGGAAGGGTAAATGAGGCACTGAGATAATAAAGGAAGAGGTGCCGCAATGGAAGGCTCAGGAATAATTCTGACCACAGCTATAAACTTTTTCTCGCGGCCACAAAAGCTGTGTAAAGGGTAATGACTCCCCTCCCTCCAGCACTGTGGCGCCCTGCAGCACAACCAGCGCGACAAAAAAGCATGCACACTTGAGCCGGCACTGTTCGTAGTCTGTGGAAGAGAAAAGCCACATCTTATACGTTATGAGAGCTCCGACGCGGTTCAGTACCCTGGCCTGCAAGATATTATTTGTAAGTACTACAATGCTTTTATCTTGAGATACGTTAGGAAGTGAACGTGGCTGTGGGAGTAAATGCTTTGACAACATGGACTATATTTTTTCGGGCAGATAATGAGAACGAGAAAAAGCAAGAGGACGACTTCTCTGTACCTACTCTCATTGCGAACTGTCTGACTTGACGTCGTGCGCAATACAAATCTGCCCGAATGGTAAGAACTTCATTTTTCGTCTTTAGTGAGATGAATTCACCAAACTTTCACTACTTTGTTTAACACCGAATTCGAATTCATCTGCAGCGCTGGATTAAGGGCGGGAAGGGGGGGGGGGCTAAGGGGGCTGCAGCCCAGGGCCTCACCTCGGACGGTAGGAGAAGGGGGCCCATTTATTCTAACCTGCTTATTATATGGAACCATAGGCAAAGGAACTTCGAGCGACATCTATGAAGCGAGAAAACCAGAACGAGCAGACGGGGCCCCCCGCCTAATGTAATAGCATGCGTTTAGCCTCATCGTTTGGGGAGATCTTGCCGAGCTGCAAAAACAGGAATCCCCCGCAACCCCGGCGGGGCTCTATTACGAAGCGAGGTGCGTTTGCTTGGAAGAGTTTTCGTGGTTTCCTGTCAGTCCGTCTCTCCAGTGCTGTCTGGAGAGGAGGGACAAGGGGGAAACACCTAAAACATGTAATGTGGGATAAGGACCCAAATCTCCCTTTCCCCTCGTATCCACCACGCCGCCCTCCACCTCTCAAATAGTTCCGCCGCTGTCCTTCTTACAGAAAGGATGTGCTGCAGTACCCAACAGTGCCTCCCATTCGACTTTTCTTTAGCGTGGTAGTTTTTGGGCGGGGGAGTATGAGTCCGATAGCAGATGATGATGAGTCTGATGGCAGAGTCTAGGCAGGAAAGGAAAGAAGACGTCACACGTGCTTTTGTCCGCGTGCCGTGGGGCATGGAATGTTCACTGTTCGGGCTAGGGTTGTGGAAGAGCGAAGGGGGAAGTTGGAGAGCTGGACACAAAGGCCTCTCTCCAGGGCCCATTCCTGCCTAGTGGCGGCGCACCCTCGCGCGGGCTCGACTGAAAAAGTAGGTCAGACTGGCCGCCGAACTTTCCAGAAAGAAGTAGAAAAAGATGACTCAGAGGCGACGGAGGGAGCGTAACTTTGCCCGTGCTAGGAGTCGCCCTCTCCCCTTCGTTCTCGCGCTCGGCGTCGACGGGGCGAAAGAGAAGTCGTGAACCTCCCAGAACAGACGATTGCTCCTAGCCAATAGGAAGACGAGACCGGAACGGGAGAAGAAGAGAATTTGTACAAGGAACTCTGCGTATGTGAACGCATGCTTTGGCGCTAGCAACAGACAGACGCGGCGCGTGTCTATGAAAGGAAGTTGATCGCGGGCTGCGATTCAGCCCCGAGCCGCCGGTTAAGCTTGCATAAGCCCGCCCGCTTAGGAGCCCCCGTGGAACGCACTACTCTCGGCCAGCCACGGACCATCCAGGCAGCGTGCGCCAGTCTTCGGGACGGCCACCGTTGGACACCTGCGGTCGCGTCGGACTGACGAAGTGCCCGGTGCGGTCAACAATTAGCAGCTATTCATGCGAAAATGCCCGGTCGGAAGCATCAGAGGGGTGTGTGTAAACGAAAGGAGAAGTTAGAAAGAGGAGAGCGTGAAAAGAAGCTACCAAAGATGGCAAAGTACCTGCTAAATGCAGCTTCCGCGGAGCAGCATGATCGCTCTACCCAGAGTCCTTGTCAAATTCCCAATAGTACCGACTGCGCTTCCAGGGAGGACTTGCCAACTCTATCAGCACGGTTTCCTGGGAAGAAGCAAGGTTTTACTCACCTTGGTTGTCTGGATCCTGTGGAAACCGTGCCAACCTCGGTCATCCATATTTCTGGGCACCCGACGCTAACCGGGCCCTGTCCTATTCCTGAGTCAGCAACGTCTATGCTTCTCGGCCGGGTCCCTGCCACAGAGCTCCAAGTGTCCGGTCCGCCACGCCAGATTTCTACTACTGCTGATCAACAGGTGCCAAATCTCCCCGATGAGCCTCCTTCTACTGACGAGCGCCAGGAAATAACACTCCAAGAAAAGACTTAGTTGTTTCCTGTTAGTTGGTTTCAAATAACCATGTTCCCACCCACAAAATGTGCCTCGAGAGGACGAATGAGACGGCTTCTCGTTGCGGCAACAGAGAAATACAGACACCCCCGCTGCAAGAGGTACGTTGCGAGATTCTCCGAAGTGGCCCTGCTAAGTGGCCGGATGTAATTACTGACAGCTTTCGGAGTGTATGCCTTTAGGAAGGGCCTTTGTATTTTCAAAATCGGGCAGAAAATTTTCCGTCTTCCAAAAGGCAATACAAAACTCAGAAACGCTATACGTCACCTCATCTTTTCGTGCGAAAGGCTGTACATGGGGAAGCGTACGAGCGACACTGGTTAATGTACTTGGAGTCCAAAGGTTCCGTTTACTGTTTCATGTGCAAACTATTTTCGATTTCATGCAACCCTAGTGCTTTCACCACGCACGGCTTTTCTGATTGGAAAAGAGCAGAAGAAATGGTTTGCACACAAGAGAATAGCGTCCAGCACCGGAACTGCGTGGCAGCATGGCTCGCCCGCTCTAACTCGAGCAGCACAATTGATAAGAAGCTGGTTAAGCATCTTGTCATTGAGCGCAACCTAGGGTTTAGGGGATGTGAGGAGATTTTTGGTTCAGCGAGAAATGCCAATTATATGGGAGAGCTTGAGGCCATTGTCAAGTTCGATCCCTTTCTCGAGGAGCACATCAAACGCTACGGGAACAAAGGAAAAGGTCACCCATCGCATCTGTCAAAAACCATTTGTGATGAATTTATCGAGCATATGCCACTGCTGTCAAGGAAAATCTCGTTGACGAAGTGACAGGCGCAAAATACTTCTTAATTGTTGATTCGACTCCAGACATTACTCATGTTGATCAGCTGTCAGCTGTTTTACGATACTATTTAAATGGGAAAGCGTACGAACGCTTTCTTGGATTTGTTCCAGTTGAATAGCATACCGGCTTGTATATTTTCGATACCATGATGTCTCTCTTGACCACCAATGGCATCTCAACTGATGATTGCAGGGGCCACGCTTATGATAATGCGAGTAATATGTCAGGAAAATACAAAGGACTGCAAGCTCAAATCAAACACCTGAACGAATTGGCAGTCTACGTCCCGTGTGCTGGTCATTCACTGAACTTAGTTGGCGCGTGTAGCGTTGACAGTTGCCTTGAGGCAGTCGAATTTTTCATTGTAATTCAGAGACTGTATGTGTTCTTTGCTTCCTCACCTAAGCGACGGAGGTATCTTTTGGACAGCATGGGTGGAACTGGCCAGCAGCTTGTTTTGAAAAGTCTCTGAGACCAGGTGGTCAAGACACGCTGAATCATGTAAGGCCATTCTGGAAAATTTTAGTGCAGTATTGTGTTGCCTTGAAGCTATATCAAAGAACGAGGAAGAAAACGGTGACACCATGAACGAAGCGCACTCTCTCGTCAAGAAAACATCAAAACTAGAGGCTGCATTCATGCCGATTTTCTGGAGTTAAATCTTGGAGCGCTTTGACAAAACGAGCGTAGCACTTCAGAAACCAGGCCTAGACATTTCAACTTCTTTAGACCTGCTGAGCTCTCTAGAAGGCTTTGTTAATTCTTTGCGACCTCTCTTTAATACCTTCGAAGAGAGAGCACGCATGCTAAGTACCAATCAATGTTATCAGGATGAGGAAAAACGCATCATTTTGAGTAAGCACCCGGACCGAAAAAGCGATAGTGCGCTACAAGGTAGAAAAAAGTTTATCGTAGAGACCTACAATGTTGTACTTGACAGCCTAGGCTCTGCTTTGCGAGTGCGAAAGGCTGCCCACACTGAACTCTGCGAAAGGTTCGGATTCTCAAAATTGCTGACAGAAGTTGGGAGCGAGGCCTCTCTAGAACAGCAGGCTGAGAAGTTGGTGAAAACCTACAAAATGATGTGGAGGCACCATTTTCTGCCGAAATCGTTCAGTTTGCGTTAGTCTGTGTGCCAGGACACGAGTTCCCTTGGAAAAATGAAGTTGGTGCACGAAAGGAAGTTTATTGGTGTGTTTTCAAACCTTTCTATTGCTTTGCGAATGCAATTAAGCATACCCGTGGCAAACTGTGAGACCGAACGATCGTTTTCAAAGTGGTCGCTGATAAAAAATCGCCTTCGTTCGAGCCTCCTTCACGACAAGGTGAACTCGCTTGCTATCATGTCTATTGAAAGTGACCTCCTCCGCGATCTATCGTTCGAACAGACTATATCTGATTTCGCCAAAGCGAAGGCGCGAAAGATGCCATTTTAAAAGAGGATTGTTACATGAAGAGTTCCAATAAGTTCGCTGTGTCGCCTCCAAGCCTCCACGTTGCCAATGAAACGCTGAGCCGTGTAATTAAAGGTATGCAAATCTTTGTTGTTCGTTTCTTGTTTGTTTTTCTTGTGATATTTAGCGTGCTTATAAAGAACTGTATTTTTGTTGCTTTTGATAGTGCCACGCTTATTTGGTGTCGTTCTTGCTTGTCTTACCTTTAACGAAAATATTTTCGAATGATGTTTTGCCATTACATTTGGTAATTTTCATCTGTATTTTAGAGCATTTTTATGGTGTTTGTATTGCCTTAAGTATTGTACATATCTATTGCATATTTATAGCGTAACGTGTACAGCGATTACTGAAGTCTGATGCTTGAATTTTAATAATGTTTTGGATACAATCATGCGTCTCCTCGCGGGATTAAACTTAGTGATGCAAACAAAGCCTAGCTTCGAAAGGATCGACACCAGAGCTGTGTTGTCTTTTCTACGTTCTTGTTCGTCTTGAGTGCACTAAACTTTTTCTTAAAGCCAAGCTTTTGCTGAAAAAAGAATGCAGATTAATCACAAAGGGAACATATGTGTTGGTGTTTACAACAGCACGCGTTTCAAGCAAGTTTTGTTGTTTTCCTTATAATAATAATAACAATAATAATAATCCCGTTGATCGAACTTCGTTCTTTTTTATTTGGTGGAATTAAAACGAAACATGGCATATTTCCAGTAGCGTAGCAGGTGAAAAGGGGGGGGGGGGGGTGTCAGTATAGGGAAAGGAGGCCTGCATGCGCAGTTGCCCAGGGCCCCCATTTTTCTTTATCCGGCTCTGTTCATGTGAGCAGACATCTGATGCATTCGTTAATACCATTTTTATATACCGCTTGTGCGCGATAGGAATCAGAACCGCTTAGTCGTCCACTGCAGACCTGTCGGTAAGCATATGTGTAAACTCGGGTTTCCAAAGGCGAGTCGCAAACGTCGCGCGACCGGCTTTGGGCGATTAGACACAGCTTCCGAAGCACTCGGAAAGCGAGGAGGGAGCGTAGCAAATCAATTTGAACTTCTCGCGCGACCTCTCGACTCGAAGGTGCGAGCCCGCCTTAAAACTTCTATAGGGTTTCTCTTTGGCTTCCACGCTTGCAGGCAAGACGGAAAAGCCGAAATTTCTGTTTAAAACTTTTGCCCAAGTTATATCTCAATGAAAAAAAAAAAAAGGCGTTACTGTGGACTGTCAAACAGGTGTTTTTGTGAGGTTTTCAATTCAGAGTTTCGCATCCTATGCTACATGGACTTGAAGCTACTAAGATAAACTGCTTGATTTTAAGAAAAAAACAAAGGTGCCTTGCGTGTTTTGCGTTCAGCGTATTTCGCGAAAAGGCATAATCCGTATTTTTAACCCATCCAAAAAAAACCTTGTTAAAAAATGTTTTGACATCCGTGCGGAGGAGATTCTACAACCTATGCATCTGTATTTGAATAATAAATGAGCTCGCAATAGAGAGATACATAGTTATGATATTAAAACAAAATAATGCATTAATTTGCTTTCAGTATCACATTAATTTAGTTTTGTCGCATTGAATATGTTTACTGAGGGTGCGACATTGCGCTTTAAACTGAAGATAAATCATTTGGTACAAGCCAAATTTAGTAAATTAATTTTCACTTTGCGCAACTAATGTGTTATTAGTTCTTACGCATAAATTGCAAATTATTCTGCAGAATGTGTCGCGAGTGTCTTCACGCGGACTGTACCCCACAAAATTCGTTGTTACTTAATCATTTCTGTTTTTGTCCTGTGACGTACATTAATTAGGCTCATCATGACATCATGCATCTCTTTGCAGGCTCAACGCAAGTGAGGTCATCATGCAAGAGCTTGACGGGGAATTTCTTTGAATGCACTGCACCAGTACTCTTAGAAGAAGAGTGCCACGATTACTTCCGATATAACTGATCAGTTTACTGGAGGACTGCTCCGTAACGCACTTTGTATGTCAGCCGTGCCAAAGCAGCTTGCCGAGCTCCGTTGTGCTACCTGAATCATCGGTACGCAGCAAACTTGAAAATAAATGATTTTTCCACAACCTCAACCACCATGCTTTGGGGCCCTCCTTTTCATTACTCAACACTATGGCTGGTGGTTAGCGCAAACCATCCTGCCTGCGCTAGAAGCTTGATGCTTGTAACTAGGTGCAATAACCGGGTCTTTTTCCTGAATTATTTGCCCCCCTCGTTTATGAATATTTGCTATCAAGAAGGGTACATTCACAGCGCCGGTCATTGCCCAGGGGGGTATGTTGCATGTGCGACTGTCCGAAAGCAGGATACCAATATTTGAAAGGTGGATATCAATTTTTGAAAGCTGGATGCGCCACTGCTCGAAAGCTAGATACCAGTGTTTGAAACCTGGATGCAAGTGTTCGAAAGCTGGAAATCCAGTCCAAAACCTTTACTAGACTATGTTTCGGCGGGAACGCCAGGCCTGCGTTGGCCTCTCGATCGGCAAAACGTTGGACCAAAACTGGCCTTAAAGTGCGGCCAATGTGTCAGAGTGGTAGCGCTTTGCCTAAAGGCCAATGCAGGACCGCCATTCATGCCAGTTTGTGCCAACGAACGCCCGGCGTTCGTCGAATGCTGTTGTGCTGCCTAGGTATATCCGCGGCTTTTAAGCATCTTTGGCAAGCGACCCGCTCATGTTGCGGTTGGCAACCGGACGAACCCATAAGCTGCATATCGCAGCCAATGGCCGACATTGCTCAGGTCTGGTCGCCTGCTGTTGATATAGCCCGGCGATGCACCTCACCATTGGCTGCATATTGCGTGCAATTTCAGCCAATGGAGAGCTTGAAAGCCGCGGGTATACCTGAATGAGCACTGACAGGGGACCGAACGGACGCGAAATGGTCAACGGAAAATAAACACCTTAAAGGGTAGAGCAATTGCTCGCCATAGGGAGTGCGCAGAGTACTGGCCAGAAGCGGAGGTGGCGGTGCGTACACATGTAATGAGCGGCAGAACACGGCGCCCTTCATTCATTTGCTGTGCACCGCGCTCACACAAATGAATAGCACACCAGGCTTTCACAATGCTGGGCTTTGTTGCCCGTCACAAAAAACTTGTGTGATTAAAAACGGAAGAACGGTTTAAAAAACTGGATGTCGGTTCAGACACATAAGAATCTAAGAAGGGCACCATATCTGGTCGTCATCTAAACAATGCACGTGAAAAACAAAGGTTTTCATGTGGGCTTTCATTTCACAACCAGGGCCAAGGCTATTGCTGGCTTGAAATGTCATGTATTCGAAGTAGTTCAAGTGTTGCGCTATTCAGTCACATGAAATGTAAATGATTTGGTTTATATAGGGGTTTAACGTTCCAAAGCAACTCAGGCTATGAGAGACGCCGTAGTGAAGGGCTCCGGAAATTTCGACCACCTGGGGTTCTTTAACGTGCACTGACATCGCACAGTACATGGGCCTCTAGAATTTCGCCTCCATTGAAATTCGACCGCCGCGGCCGGGAGCGAACCCGCGTCTTTCGGGCCGGCAGCCGAGCGCCATAACCGCTCAGCCACCGCGGCGGCTGAAATGTAAATTATATGGCAGCAGTTATAGGAGTTTTATAGAAAGGCAAGAAATAAAATCGGAGGAGACACTTAAGCTCCCAGATGAGGGTATGAAACGGTACAGCTCTTAGCTAAAAAAGGATGTGCTAAAAATGCATTTCGAACACATGTTATTCCCGGGTTAGAACCCGATAGCGGCGGCTGCGTTTTTATGGAGGAAAAACGGTAAGGCGCCCGTGTGCTGTTCGATGTCAGCTCACGTTAAAGATCCCCAGGTGGTCAAAATGATTCCGGAGCCCTCCACTACGGCACCTCTCTCTTCCTTTCTTCTTTAAATCCCTCCTTTATCCCTTCCCTTACGGTGCGGTTCAGATGTCCAACGATATATGAGACAGATACTGTGCCATTTCCTTTCCCCCAAAACGAAATATTATTATTATTGAACACATTGTATTAAATTCATATTAACTTTGCATTTGTTGTTTCTATGCTTAAATTGTAATACGAATGATTTCTAAGCATCCTACGAGTAATATTTTGAACATTCTTACAAATGCATCAAAAATGCATATTCTGTCCGCTTAGTGCATTTATTACGCCTTGAAAATATACTTTAAATGTACAATAATGCATTAAATATGTACTAAAAATATACAAGGAATACATTAGAGTTATACTAAAATATACATGAAATACATGAACTGTAAACTGAAAATATACAAATAATACATAAAAAAATCTATTTACTTCGGCACGGCGTAAAAAAGGTGTACTAATCGCATTCACCGGATAATACTGTTCAATGTTGTCAACAGAAGTAATCAATGAACTGGTTACAAGCATCAGGCGACATTCGTCAGGTTGGGACAACCTAAAAAGATTGAAAAATAATAAGTCCCTGCCTGTACCACTAAAGTACAACAAGCTTAATCCAATCTGAAGATAAATGAAAATGCCATAAGGCAATCATATAATTTTACCACCCGTAGGTGGAGAAAATAAAAAAAATGAGGGGGGTGGGGTAGAAAGCTACATAGCTACCCACCGCTGGGGGAGCAGGTCTGGGGAGACAACCCTGGTCTCCCTTGCGACGTAGCGGAGAGGATGGGTGAAATGGGTATTGGGATGGGAATAGGGACAGCGAGTTTTTTTGCTCTGATCCATCATACATCTCGAATCCATTACAGGCGTTCCTGACCAGGACAAGGAAGACGCCAAGATTGCTCAATGGTGCAGCCCCGCACACGGGATGCCCTACCACCCACCAAACGCAGCGGGCTCCGACCGCCGGAGACAGGAGAACCTAACCCGGGGTCAGCTACCTGGGGCCCCCCCACGAACTTTAGGGCAGACAATCCCAGAGGAAATGCGCTGTCATCAAAAAGTGTATGACAGTGGAAGGTCACCTGACAGGACCTGAACGGGAAAGATATCGCCACACACCAAATGCCGAGGGAAAGTGACGCCATCAAACAGGAACTGCTTCAACAATCGTTATACTTGGCTTGGCTTATATATGCCCCCGAGAGGAGAGACATTATCTTGACCGATGAGGCACTTTTTTCGCAATAACTGTGGGTCCCCAAAATGTTGCACAAGTGTCGGAGTGGTGGTTTTTAAATCTGCGGTCCATCTAGAACCGAATTTCTGGTCGTAACTTGCGCCAGGCATCGGTCAAGAGTCGAATTGTCAACCAAAAAATGCATGGCGTCTAAAGGAGCCGGTGGGCTCTGCCAGTCGTGGTCCTTTTCGCTAGCATGTTTGGGCCCGAAGGTCGCGTGGCGCCGTTGCTGGTATAATGCTATCATGCTGTCCACACGTAATTTAAATAAGTGGCGAGTGCCTTCCTGCTAGAAGCTACCATAAACGCATGGACGACAGAAAATGGAGAGTTTTCACTGTTCCCGGAAGCGTGATTTCGAGCACTAGGTGTTTCTACGCCAGCTTGAAGTGTGCTGCATATATGCTGACGCGGACTGCCCCATTATTAGAATTGAAGTGGACTTTGGAAGAATTATTTCGTATTTACGAAAGCACCCTTTAAATGCATTGCCAACATTTAATTTCCCGAAACGCGATTTCCAGCACCAGGTTGTTCAACGGCAGCTTGCAGTGTGCTGCAAATATGTTTACGCGGACAGCTCAGTCGTTAGAATTGAAGGATACTTTGGACGAATTAATTTCGTATTTACGACAGCACACTTTCAATGCATTGCCAACGTGCAAATGCGATTTCCCGAAATGCGATTTCCAGCACCAGGTTGTTCAACGGCAGCTTGCAGTGTGCTGAAAATATGTTTACGCGGACAGCTCATTCTTTAGAATTGAAGTATACTTTGGACGAATTAATTTCGTATTTACAAAAACACACCTTAAACACATTACCAACATGCAAATGCGATTTTCCGAAATGCGATTTCAAGCACTAGATTGTATTACGGCAGTTAATTGCGTTCTTCAAATATGTTTACGCCGACAGCTCATACGTTAGATTTGAAATATACTTTCAAGGAAATGATATCCTATTTACGAAAGCACCCTTTAAATATATTGCCAACATGTCATTTCCCGAAACGGGATTTCCCGCACCAGGTTGTTCAACGGCAGCTTGCAGTGTACTGCAATTATGTTTACACGGACAGCTCATTCGTTGTAATTTTAGTATACTTTGAACGAATTAATGTCGTATTTGCGAAAGTGAACATTAAATACATTGCGAACATGCAAAGGCAATTTTCCGAAACGCGATTTTGAGCACTGGATTGGTCTACGGCTGCTAAAACTGTCCTTCACTTATGTTTAAATGGACTGTTCCTTTGTTAAACTTGAAGCATACTTGAGACAAATTAATTTTATATTTACGAAAGTATACTTTGTATAAATTCACAAGATACTAAAACCGCATAGATAATTTTTCACGTATTTGAAAGGAGCTCGAAGCATGCTTTAAGCGACGTATTTTTGGAAAATTTTAAGAATATATTTCAAATCTGAATCATACAATTTCAGGCAACTATTTCCGGCATATTTTTAGTGCATTCACGAATACAAAATATGTTTACAATATATTCTAATTATCTCGCCGTATATTCCATACGTATTAGTTTTTGCTAAGGCAGTTAATGGGCTAATGCTCATATTTACGGAATTGATTACTCTCGACTCCACATTCAAAGATCTCTGGGAGCCTTCATACCACTGCGCGCAGTTGTGCCGCGGTTAACCGTTGCACCAGTGCGACAAGAGCAATGTGAGGACTCCAAGGAATCTATGCATGTAAAGTAGAAAATTACCAATTTCGCATATATGGACAATCACCCATTATCACAATTCGAACAACTGCCATCCGTGAACAATGTATCCGAAAATCGGAACCGAAGCGAAAACGAAATTTTAGCGCACTTAATTCGCATTTGGTTTACCTACGTGAATCGACCGTCAGTTTTTTCTTCTCTGTTTGCAGCATCAGTGGATTGAAGCGAAAAATTCCAGATTCGCTGTTGGTCTAATCTTGGGCAAGCTTTCTTTCTGTACGGACCAATGTGCTTCAGAATGTCTAGTGCACGTGTTATACCATTCGCAGCAATTTTCAATTTTGGGATACTCTAGCTTTTTCTTCACTCGTGACTCTGGGCTAGGGGGCGGTATAGCGATTTTTGTCAAGGACAGTTGGGTTTCGACAACTACTTCTATTTCTTTCACTACTGCGGAATCATTAGCTGTCTGTATTCACAAGGGACATTTTGACATAACTGTGATTGCTGTTTATCGTCCACCGAAGCAAAATATTGCCTATTTCATCGAAGAGCTGAGCAGGACTGACCTTCCACAGGGTCGTATTTGTATGTTTGGTGACATCAATATTGACCTTCTAAAAACTAAAAAACAATTGGTTGTCGATTACTTAAACACTCTTGCCGATGCCGGCCTTGATGCCACAACCAACCTTCCCACACGTGTTGAAATGTTTGGTAGTAAATTAGTATCGTCATGCCTTGACCACGTGAACGTTCGCCTTGAACACAATGAATCCTGTTCATTTATCATAGAACAAAAAATGTCGGACCATTTCTTTGTTGGCTGTCGTGTTTTTCCACAAGCTGGGTTAAGGGCTATGAAGCAAGATAAATTGGAAACAATCGAAGTCATTGACAGACTTCGACTTGACTCCGTACTGGAAAAATACGACTGGGATCTGTCCCTAATTCGCACTTCTGAAAGCGCGCTTTACGATTCATTTGTTGGAACCTTTACGCTTTTGATGGAGTCGTGTAAAAAACTATAATCATAAAGCAAAGAAAGTCTGGTCTTCCGTGGATTAACAACGACGTTTTATCGGCTATTGCAGAAAGGGAAATGGCTTGGGCCCGTTGTAAACGTTCGCTTAAGAACACTCATTTGAGGGCACTGTACAGTGCAGCCCGCAACAGGGCTAATGCATTACTCCTATCAAAAAGACGTCAGTATTTCCAAGCAAGGTTTGTGGCGTCGAAAGGGAAGCCAGCTAAGTCCTGGGATGTTGTTAATCGCTTACGAGGCTGTGCCCCTAGTAATGTAGCTGATTCCATTTCCCGTAACTTTGGGGAATTATCTCTGACACTTGCTGATGAGTTCAATGCCTTTTTTTCGGCTCCTGGCCTGGCTGTGCATTCAAAAGTTCCCAGTCTACCATCTCGCAGCATGCAATATGTTCTTGAATCAGCATTTCTGCCACCTTGCACTGAAGACGATCTACGTTGCATTCTTTCTGGCTTCAGCAGACGAAAGTCTCCAGGGTGGGACGGTATCTCAGTCGACACACTTTTCAGAAATTTTGAACGAATAAAGCATGATCTGCACGCGATTATCAACGGTATAATCGCCACCCAAATTGCACCTGAGGGCTTGAAGAAGGCGGTGGTTATCCCTATCTATAAGAATGGAGTAAAAAATAAAGTTGAAAATTATCGTGGTATTTCGATCCGACCATGCATTGCGCTTGTTTTAGAAAAAACACATTGCGACGGTGATGGCCAGTTTTCTTGAAGCTCATGACGTATTCTCTGGCAATCAGTTCGGGTTTATTAAGGGTTGTGGTACGCTGAACGCGCTTGATGAACTATGTGATCTTCTAAACAGCTGCACTGAAGAAAAGGAGTTTGCCTGTTGCTTTATTTTTGGATGTGTCCAAGGCG
Organism: Amblyomma americanum; assembly: GCF_052857255.1. Lineage (NCBI taxonomy): Eukaryota > Metazoa > Arthropoda > Arachnida > Ixodida > Ixodidae > Amblyomma > Amblyomma americanum. Next base: position 152,319,445 of record NC_135498.1, read on the forward strand.
TTTGACACAGTTAATCATGTTGTGTTGGCAGGTAAACTCCACAGTTATGGGTTTAGGGGTCCTTTTCTATCTCTTCTTGTTCACTATCTATCCAATCGTTCAAAACTCGTTGCAGTAGGTAAATTTAGAAGTGGCCTGCTGCAGATTGAATCCGGCGTTCCTCAAGGATCTATACTTGTCCCTATTTTGTTTAATTTATATGTCAATGACTGGAGCTCTCTATGTAAACTGTGCCGTGTTTTTCAATATGCTGATGATACACATTTAGTTGCTAGACATATGACATTAAGGCGGCATTATCTCTCATCCAACACGACAGCGAGCTGGTTATGGAATGGTTCAGCAATAACTTAATTAATGTTAACAGTAAAAAAACTCAATTAGTATTTTTTTACAATTATTTAAATAGAATTCCTAATGATGTGTCTATTCGTTTGCACAGACCAAATTGTGCCCCATGCAAATGCCCTTTAATTATACCTGTGTCAACGGTCAAATACTTAGGCGTATGCTTTGATTCCGACATGTCTTGCAGTACCCATCTGTGTTTCGTCTGTTCTCAGCTTCGGAAAATTGCTTGTTTGATGCACTCTATTAAGACCCTTTGCCCTATGTTTGTACGCAAGCAAATTGTATACGCCTTAGCCTACAGTGTGTTACGTTATGGTATTTGCAGCTTTTATTTCTGTTCCACCCTTTGGCGAAAGAAGGTCAACGGCATACTGCAATTTGTCCTTAAATCAGTTTTATATGGTAAGGCGCGAAATGAAGGTAGTAGCGTTTTTTAACTATTACACATGCCTGACTTCTCTCACCTTTTTTCTTAATCAGTAGCTTTTAAGCATATTTGGACAAGCGATTTTTGTACACCATTTATTCCGGTCAAAGGTCTGCGAACTCGTGATCGTTTTCTGGTGCCTAGATTGCGAACCCGGTACGGCCAGCGTCTGCGAAAACATTGTGTTCCGTCTGTTCTCAACCGGTTACCTAAAGAAATGTTTCCTGCTAACTCCAAAAAAATAGTGAAAGCTTGCCTTGACAAACTACGTTCTTAGCTCCAGCATTCTGTTTTGATACTATGATTTTACATTTTTCTTCGTTTTCTTTGTTTGTTTTCTCTCTGTTAGTGTGCATTTTTGCGTCCGCACTTTTCGAATTCATTTTAGTTTTCTCAACCCCCCCCCCCCTTTTTTGTTTTTGTTTGTGTGCTCGGTGCTTGAGTTTTGTGCCGTCTGCTGCCGGGCGCTGCCACTCAAGCCTTCTAAGGCTTTGGCAGGCCCGCATTTGTATTGGAATGAGAAAATAAAAAATTATTATTATTAATATTATTATTATTATTATTATTATTATTATTATTATTATTATTATTATTATTATTATTATTATTATTATTATTATTATTATTATTATTATTATTATTATTATTATTATTATTATTATTATTATTATTATTACTAAGGGACTAAGGGACCTGTATTTTTTTCCAATGTTTTAGCCTCTTGTTATTCGGCTGTTGTAATTACTGAGACCTGGCTGTCTAGCGAAGTTAACTCAGGTGACTTCTTTCCTAATAACTATTCTGTTTTTCGAAGTGACCGCCCTGAATCAGCTTCTAAACAAAAGGGAGGAGGAGTGCTCATTGCTATTGACAGTTCAGTGCAGTGCGTTCGGCGTTCCGACCTGGAAACCATCGAAGAATCTGTCTGGTTAGAGCTAACTTTAACTCGACATCAAAAACTCTTATTGGCAGCTTTCTATATTTCCCCTAATCTGCCTCCTCCTGCCTACGATGATGTACTACATTCTATTGAATATGTTATCACTTCTCATAGCAAGCACAAACTCCTCATTTTAGGGGATTTTAATACTCCAGGTATTAACTGGAATACCTTTACATATTCACACAACAATCATTATGTAGTTAGTAAGTGCAACCGGCTTTTAGATTTCATAGCTTTTAACACCTTGCAGCAACACAATTTAATTGAAAACTGTTGTGGTAATGTTCTTGACATTTGTTTATCTAATTTTGAAAATGTTCGTGTCTCGACATCTGACATCTCACTTACTCGCTGTGACAAATTTCATCCTCCAATTCTAATAACGGCTTCGGTTTCTGTCCCACCTTCTGCTAATTCAAATCGTGAGGGGATTTCCCCCCGTTTCGCTTATGCACTTGGCGACTATGTTGGTCTCTTCGGTTTTTTCTCTTCTGTCGACTGGTCCGTCTTAAACGAAATCAGCGATGTTGACGAACAAGTCAGTCGCTTCGCTGAAATAGTTCTCAATGGTATGCGCCAGTACATACCTGTGCGCACTCCTACTCGTAGCAAGTTTCCGTTCTGGTTTTCCAAGGAACTTAGAACAGCGCTGAAACTTAAGGAGCGGGCCCACCATAAAGCGAAACGCCCTGGGCTGGATACATGGGCAGATGAATTTCGCCGCTTGCGTTCCCTTTGCAAACGCCTGTACAAGCGTGATCATGAGTCCTATCTTGAATATTTAGAGAATAGTGCCTCTAATCGTCCTACTGAATTCTGGAGATACGTTCGCAAACGCTCGAATAAATCTGATAGTCATATTCACTTAGTTGACTCTCATGGGAATGAAATTCGGAACGTCGCTGACGGCTTTGCTCAACACTTTTCCTCCGTGTACAAATCTCCACTTTTCGACTCCGTGTGCCTTCCAGCTGGCGCACATAATTCCGTTCTGCTCGACGAGAAGTTAGTAAGTGAGAGTCTTAAGTGTTTGAAACCATCTTTATCCCCTGGACCTGATGGCATTCCAGCCGCCATAATAAAAGCCTTCAATAGTACCTTCGTCCCTGTTTTAACCACGATATTTAATAACTGTTTAAAAAATTCTGCCTTTCCCCGCGTGTGGAAAACGGCGCGTGTTTTCCCTGTCTTCAAATCAGGAAACAAATCTGATGTTTCGAACTACCGCCCCATTTCTCTTCTTTGTGCAACCTCTAAGCTTTTTGAATTAGCTTTGCGCAAAGTACTTTCCTTCCACCTCAAAAATGTAATCATTCATAATCAGCATGGTTTCATAAAAGGTCGTTCTACTTCAACTAACCTTGTGACTTTTATGACGTATACATCAGCTGAAGTCCTTCAGAGGAGTCAGGTAGACGCTGTGTACTGTGATTTGAGCAAAGCTTTCGACGTCGTTACTCACTCATTACTTCTTCATAAGCTTCTGCTGTTTGAGATCGACGTTTCAATTGTAGCCCTCCTACGCAACTATCTTCTTGATCGGTCCTGCTTTGTCAGTGTAAATGGACAGACCTCATTTGTTTACACTCCAACCAGCGGAGTTCCTCAGGGCTCGGTATTAGGCCCGCTTCTGTTCTCTGTTTTTATCAATGACGTTTCCTCCGTGGTCAAAAACTCCTCATTTCTCCTTTATGCGGACGATATAAAAATGTTCAAGGCAATACATACTCTTCACGATTGCTTGTCATTGCAATCTGACATATCCGCCTTCTCTGATTGGTGCTTGAAGAATGGGCTCACTCTCAATTCATCTAAAACCAAGGTTGTCTCATTTACGCGTAAAACGCACAGTCTTCTCTACTCTTATTCTGTGAATGGTAGGCCGCTGCCCAGGGTTGATGAAATTAATGACCTCGGCGTACTTTCGACCGTAGCCTCAGCTTCTCCTCTCATACAAAACGCATTGCTATACGGGCTATGCTTACCCTCGGCTTCATCTGCAGGCTTTCGAGAGAGTTTCGATCCCCACTTCCTTTCTTAAAGCTCTACCTCTCCATATGCTTGCCGCTTTTGGACTATGCGTCTGTCGTTTGGAACGGCACTTGCCAGTCGAACTGTGAAAAAATCGACAGAGTTCAGCACAAGTTTTTACGCATATTTCAACATCGGTTTTCTTGCAAAACTTCCAGCTCTTGTCCCAGACGGAGTAACTCACTGCAGCTTCCTTCTCTTAGCTGCCGTCGCGTGAGGGCAGATATAATTTTCTTGTATAAACTTCTTCATGGTCACATTCTATGCCCTCAGCTCCTAGCGCGTATCCTTTTGCGTGTACCGCGAAAGAGCATAAGGGAATTCAGACCATTCCAAGTTTCTGCGCTCCTGCACTCCCTCTCCCCTCTGGACAGAATGCAGAAGTTGTTTAATTCTCTTTGTCCTCACCTAGATATATTCGAAAATTCTCTCCCTTCCTTTATATTGGATGTCCGTGACGTTCCACTTTGAGCACTCTTTTTCTCATAACTTCCCCTTTCATGCATTTTGTCTTTACTACACTTGTGCGTTTGCACCGGTATTATATTGTTTTTTCTCTCCTTAATTGTACATCACGTGTACTTGTTTTCATTAATATTATTTTTTTAATACTGTGTAATCACGCCTGATTGTCTGTAACGCGTTCACTAATTACATTTTTTATGGTGTATGATTGTATTTCTAGCTTGTATTTCAGAGATCTCTTATTCGTTCATATTGGTATTGGCTTTATTCTTGTTTGTATTTTGATATATGCTGTACTTAGTTGTTATCGGTTGTTCTTGTGTTCATTCTCTTTGTTTATTGTTTTATTAGTTATTTATATGTCTGTTGCCTGTTCTAGCTGTTTTCATTTACCGCTGTTCTCGCTGTTTTCTTGTTCTCGCTTTTTTGTTTCATGCTTGCTGTCGCGCCTAGTTTATGTCTTTTTTTTCTATCGCCTTGACTGCTGCATTACCTCCCCTGAGTGTCTTCCTTTGTAGTGAAATAAATGTACATTTTGTGCGTGTGAATGGTGTACCAGCACCAAGACCTTTGGGTTGTTCCTGGGCACCGAAAAAATAAAGATTGATTGATTATTATTATTATTATTATTATTATTATTATTATTATTATTATTATTATTATTATTATTATTATTATTATTATTATTATTATTATTATTATTATTATTATTATTATACAAATGATACTTTCAGTTTGGGAAAATTGACATGACTGTCAAATGAGTTCTATGCGTGTTGCGTTTGTTTTGTAAGCGTTTTGGTTAATACAGAAAATAGACATCTATTATAAGAACCGTTTCTTATAAGTCTAAACTGATAAGCTACCAAGAAAGAATAACTAATATTCTGAAACACTGGGTTTTTATTTGCCTCGAAAACTTTCTTTCGGTCTCGCGTTATGCGCGGGGGTTAAAATTTTCACTATTTTTGTAACGATGTTAATATGGAACGTAATTTTTGTTGAAATTCATTGTGGAATTCATCGACAATTTGATGAATGAAAATCTGAGAAATTGAATTTTCTCAGTTACATTGCCTTTTAAAAGTGTCCTCATTACTTAACTATTGAAGGGGCCATGTATCATCCAGATTCAAAGCATTGTTTCCAGCCTAAGCAGGAAGCCGAAACATCAAGAAAGGAAGTTTTTTAGTTTTTCAATAATAAACACCTGTTGGTAGCTATTTAAACATGTACAATATTTTGTACAGTATCAAGCTTTCATAACAAAACTTCAGTATTAAATGAATAAAGATCCTAGGCATCGTGAAATACGTTTGGTTTTCAAGATGCACACGACGCAAAACATTCCGAAAAAGAAAGTGAGAGCAATAACAGCTATGGCGTGTTTTTGGCATTAAAGAGGCTCTGAAGCACCTTCCGAGGAGAGGACATCAACTCGCTCAATCATTACATTGTGTTGTCATGGAAACCTGGGCAAATAATACACTTCCACACGCAGCAGAGGACCCACGATCACGCGCGAAAATTTGCGAGCCCTTCCCGGCGACTTTTTTATGCTCACACCTTCCTCCGTCACTCACATCTACGTATACATGTTGAGAGATGGCTATTGGTTAGATTCTTTCAGACGTCAGGAAGCTGCCACAGCGACGGCCAATAAGCCGCGTAACTCTGGCGGGTCAGGAGGGGCCCCCCGGAGGAGGGGCCGGCGGAGGAGCGCCGACCTTCCAGCGTGCAAAATGTGACGAGAGAGGGGAAGGCACGAAGACGCTGAAAATCAAATTTTGACTACAGATAACTCTATTTCTACAAAGCGCATTAAAAAATTGTTCCTGGACATTATTCGTGAAGCGGCGTGCTTTAACATCCCAGGCATACTGCAACTTTATTAGAGCCCCTTTCGGAGCCCCTTTAAAAATTAAAATTGCTGGCAGTCCTCCTCCTGTCTGCATCATTCATTCATTCATGCATTTATTCATTCAATCAATCATTCAATCAATCAATCTATCAATGAAAATCATGTCCGTTTATCGCTCAGCATGTGCGAGCATACGGCGCAAAGTTCCTCCTTCCTCCGCACCATAATCTGGCAGCAACAAAATCCTCCGAGGACTGGCTCCAAGCTCACTGTTCAGACAAAAATTATTCCTGATTTCACTGGCTTCTATAACACTCACTCTCTTTGCAAGATGAAGGACGCTAAGTTCTCCTGAAGTGAAGAAATTAATCCCAGACAGAGCACAGTGTGAGAGAAATCTGCGTGTTCGCAGTGTGTACACTTTTTTACACAGAGCCTCAAAGGGTTAAAATTGGTGTTTTATCTTCTTATCCCGCTCTAAAACCTGAAGCCCGCACGAATACCGTGCAACCTTCGTATATGAATGGCACCGCCAAACGCGCCATCAAAGCATCTTGGTAGTTGATCCAAGCATTTAGCGCTATGTAACATGTCGACGAAAAAAATAGAACCTAGAGCAAACACACCATAAAATCGGGGAATGGCCTTTGTTTTGGCAGTTATACCGCTAGATTCTATTGCCTTCTCCACTGCGCTGCTGTTTAAATGGCACTACGCATTGGTTCAGTGCTCAGGGGAATTCTTAGAGGTAGAACGGTAGCGCTTAACGTGCTTGGTTTATAACCTAAAGATGCGGGTTGGAGCCCGGCAGCGATGGTCTCATTTCGATGGAGGTGACATTCTAGAGGCCAGTGTACAGTGCGACGTTAAGGCACGCTGAAGACCTCCAGGTGGTCTAAATTACCTGGCGCTCTCCAATATGGCGTAACTGAGAGCTCTACTCGCTTTCGGCTGTTAAACCCTATAAACCAAATTAAAGCAAACAAGGTGAAGTTCATTTGTAACAAAGGAGTATGTACTGGGTGCGCTTGAGTTGTACTCCAAGTTTTTCTATATTTAGCGTGCCTGAACGAAGATAACGCAGCACTTGTTAACGCATGCAGGAAACAGCTGCCCGTCTTGATGGCAGCTACTTTGTGTACAATTTGCATGCGAGCCCAAGCCACAGTGAAGGAACATTCACTTACAGCAACCTTGTGCGACTCGCGAAGGCAAAGAGTATTCTTCACAAAGATTTCCATTGACTTGTTCGTACCCCAGGGCCGCACCTCATTGTTTTCATCATAGCGTGACCCTTCCACGTCGTAGCCGTGCATTATCTCGTGGCCGATCACCTGGGAAAACCACAGAGGTGTTTTCTAGATCTAAATATGTGGAAGTGAAAAGTCCAGGGGTATTGGAGTGAACTATACCAACTATAGCTTATTTCTTTTGCATCTTGACTTTTGTGCCGTAAAACAACACTGCACTATCGACTTTCTAAATCACTGGGATGAGCAACATCATCATTATCAGTCTGACTACGCCAACAGCAGGGCAAAGACCTCTCCCATGTCTCTCTAGTGAACCCTGTCCTTTGGCATATTCGGTCACCGTAACCCCGCTAACTTCTTAACCACATCTTCCCTCCTAACTTTCACGCGCCCCCTGCTACGCTTCCCTTCTCTTGGCACCAACTCTGTTACCCTCAAGGACCAGCGGTTAACTTGCCTTCGCAATACAGACTTTGCCCAAGCCGGTTTCTTCCTCTTAATTTCTTCTAAGATGCCATTAAGCCGCGTTTGTTCCCTCACCCAAGATAAAAACACACACAACAGAAAAAATAACTATTAGCTAAACATAGGTAAAATTAGGTAAGCCATTAAGCCTGAAAATTTCATGTATGGTACGTGGGTAATTATGCGCATTGATACTTTGCATTACTTTGACGCTTATGTATTTTAAACGTTTATTTATCTTTATATTTTCTCTATTTACTTGTATAACGTTTTTTGCATGCAAGAATATCTTGCGATGATGTTGCATCAAAGCAGGTTACATTTGGCACAGCTTTTATCTAGTTATTTGTTGAATAATTGATAGAAACAAATAGCACACGAACTCCATTAAGTGGCAGGTTTCCCTAAAGCGGATTTAACAAAGGGTTAAGCTTTTACACGCATCTCAGCAAAGCGGCTCAGTTGATAAAACTGATAACTTAGTAGAGTGATTAAAACGTTGGAGGTCTCCAATGCTGGGCTTATGAGTTGACGTCTTAGAAAACGCCGTTTGGTGTGTCAGCTGATGCTAATGCGACACTTTCGGCTTTTCAATTGTTTCAATTCATTGTTGGCCAAGTACAAGCCATACACTTTCTTAATAGTTACAGTCAAGCATTGGCGTTTGATTCTGGGCATTTTACACCTTTGAGCGCCCTCTTTTTCATTTTTTTTTGATCAATTAAATAGAGTGATTTCATTAACTAGTCATCGCCTATCACGCACCGATCAATAATCAATCTCTACAATGAAAAATTACTATGACACTATTTTTTACGCAGCCCTCAATTATTTCCGACACGCGGTGCCGACTACAAATAAAGCGACGGCTTTTTGACCAAACGAGCTGTACACGCTGTCGCGTTATAATAAAATAAATTAGCTGTGAAATACAGGGTTTGAGAGAAACCCGTCAGCTGGGCATGATCCGTGTTGAATAAATATGGAGTGCTGAGCCATTGTTAAAGAGGATATCTTTATGCCCCTCTAGTGGGGCATAAAGATATATTCTTTCTGCCCCACTACTATGTTGATAAAACTGATACCATGATAGAGACGAAGAAATGCACTTGCGTGGTCGCAATATGCGGGAGAGGATTTCGCTTACCCCGGTGGTGTTCGATATTGGAACCTTTTACTTTTGCCTTTCTTTAAAGGGATGGTGGGGCGCTGAATGCGCTAGGCGTATTTCGACTGTCCCAATAAACAAACTTGTACAGACCGAAGACAACAGCCTCTCGGTCTTCTGGTTTGGAGCTAAGTTCTTTCGTACTGCGTACAATTGCTACAACCACCCACTTTTTGAGAAAGGCCGGATGCACTCAACTGCAGGTCAGGTACATGGCGGTGTGCATGACCTTCCCGAATATAGCAAATTTCCTTCCTGAATACAGTAAAACACGATTTATCAGGATGCCTAGTAATGGTGGACGGACGTAGACTTTTTCCTCGGTCGTAAACCGCGTGACAGATTCAGTACTGTTTAGATACAAAATGAACACTCTCAAGGCTGTTTTTTTAATGCAGAGGCAGTGAACCACAATAGTGGACATTGATAATATTTGTTATGCAGATAATAATGAGTATCATTGGCTATTTTAAAACAGAGGAAAATGCAACTTGTATATTCATGTTTACGGCAATAACACCATGGACTTTACTTGCGTTGCGAATGCACGACGCCGGAGGCCTGCAGAAAATGCTGGCACATCGATAGCTTCAGGAAGTCTCAGGCCCCCGCGCTGGGAACTTCTACTGGCAGTCAGTAATGAACAGTGAGTACTAGTGATACTAGAAATACCGTTACAGTAAGTTACAGATACGTCCCAACCATGATAAATTAAATGGGCTCGGGCATCCAGCTCGTCGGATTATACACGTGGCGTCAGGTGCCGAATGGTTACAGAAACGGCAAGGTTGTCGGATGTTGGTTGTAAGGAATTTCTCGTAGCACTCACAGGAGTGACATTTATTTGTTGCAGAGTTGGAGAACATGAGCACGGATGCTTCAGCCATGTATCGCCGCATGTTGCCAAGCGATAGCAAAGCCTGCTAGGAGCGGTTTACGTAATACCTCTTTTTGGTTTGCCTCTGAGAACCAGGCGATTAATGAGCCTCTTCTGTAGATACGCACCTTACGCAGTGCTTCACACCCTGTATAAAGTCTGCTTTCCTGAAAGTAGCTCATTCAGAGCTTGTCAAGGAACACCTTCTCAAAAGTCTACGCACCAAATAATGCGTTGTAATTAGAATGCACATTTCTAAATTTTGCTTTAAACGTAGACGGAAAATTGAATGTCGGCGGCATGACCTGATTTGCCGTCCTAGGAGTTTCCGGGACACCACCTGGATTTAAGAAAATGGTGGTAGCGTTGTATCAGGTGGCCTCCATTGAAAATGTTTTACAAGGGAAGTTCCAGACCACCACATAAAATGGGAGCACATAAAAGCAAGATGACGTATTAAGAAGGTTGAACTTGGCCGTTGTACAGGCTTCAAGGGGGTTGGCTAGTAAACAGAAATTTGAGAGCACATTGCCTATAGAAAATGTTGAACCGACCTTTTCTCTTTGTTAAGCCACTCAAAGACAGTTTTTTTGCTGCATTTAATAATATTGTTACAAAAGGACCAAAATAATGCAGGTACATTGTTTTCAGAGCTACATTTGCCGTGTGATGCAGCGCTACTGTACAAGAAAGACAGACGTGTAGGCATTACAGAACTGTATTGTAAAAGAACCGACCAAAATTGTTCTTGCTAAGAACGGTATGAACATTTGCTACAAAATAATATGTCGCGTTTAGTTATGTTTTAAGACAATATACACAATAAAAAGCACGTAAGCCGCACTAAGTTACGTATGGACCCTTTCTTCAAACCAAGGGCACTAAATATGCATAAACGTACATGAGTAATATAGGGTCTCTCGTATGTCCTTAAAAAATCGGTTTTCATCTAATCTGTTTTCTCCTCACTGGCTGAGGGACCGGGGCAGTTGCTACTTGCCCGTGTCACCTCCGCACTCCTGACGAAGACACCGCGGTGTGACCGACGGGAAATGTTTCTTTGTTCTCTTAAAGCTATGCGGGGCGTCTGTCCTCCATCTCACAAGTCCTTGGCAGCGCAGGGACGGCTGCAGCGATGTAAGCCACTCAGAATGGCATGCGCTGCCAAACGTGTTCCTCCGCGCCCCTCCGTGAGCGACTGGTGGCTTCATCACTGGGAAGAAAACAACATCAGTGTCCAGCTGATGCGGGCAGGGGACTCGGCCGACCCTGCAGACGCCATATTCACGAATTGCGGCGCACCACTGCTCAGCAGGCATCTGCAGGGGCGTTAATTTAACTAGTGAAATAATTTAACTAGTGAATTAAATAAATAATTGATATAATTGCTTAAAAAGAGGCACAACACTGCTTAAATAATTGACGGACAATTTGCTGTTTGCCCTGGCTCTCAGTAGACGACCACCTTTCACGGTGCTGCAAATTACCTGTAAGATGAAGTGTAGTGCATTTATAGTTTCACGGTGCGCCACATGACCACTTTGAGAAGTCCTGCTCCACAGTGGTGTCCACCTGTCAGGCGGAGCGCAGGTACGCGTCGAACGTCTCCAGACGCCCATTCAGTTCATGGCCTACGATTGCGAGCTCACCTGTCCCAGGCCGCCGTAGTTGAAGGCAGGTGGGCCTTCGGCGAAAAAAAAGACCGGCTGGATGATGGCCGTCGGAATGAAAATTTTGTTCGTAGATGGTTGGTAGAAGGCGTTCACAATACTGTCGTCGTACAGATAATTCGTTTGGTCGGCCCAAAGTTTGTGAGTCGCGAGCGACCGGGACCTCTGCCACGAACTGAAAAATCTATCAGTGGGCATGTCTGGGAAGGATTCTGCGCAGAGAAACAAGAATAACGCACGTGGTAAGGTAAATTGCAAACAATTGATCGTCATCGTCATCAGCCTGACTACGCTAACTGCAGGGCAAAGGCTTCTGCCACGTCACTTCAATTAACCCTGTTCTTTACCAGCTGCAGCCGCCGTATCCCCGCAAGTTTTTTTTATCTCATCCGCCCACCTAACCTTCTGCCGCTCCCTGCTACGCTTGCCTTCTCTTGGAATGCACTCCGTTACCCTTAAGGACCCGCGGTTATCTTGCCTTCACATTACATGCCCTGCCCAAGCCAATTTCTTCCTCTTTATTTCCACTAGGATATCATTAACCTGCGTTTGTTTCCTCACCCACTCTGCCCACTTCCGATCTCTTAACGTTGCACCTATCAAATTGCTTCCATAACTGGCTTCGTTCTTAACTTAAGCTGAAGCCTTTTCCTTAGCCTCCACGTTTCTGCCCCATATGTGAGTACCGGCAAGATACAGCTGTAGTGTACATTCTCTTGAAGGATATTGACAAACTGCCATTCATGCTCTTAGAGAATATGCCATATGTACGTCGACCCATTTTTATTCTTCTAGTTATTTCTCTCTCATGATCGAGATCAGCAGTCACCACCTGCCCTAAGTAGACGTATTCCCTTACCACTTTCAGCACCTCCCTGCCAATTGTGAACTGCTGCTCTGTTGCGAGACTGCTGAACATTATTTTGGTTTTCAGCGTGTTAATTTTTAGACCCACTTTCCTGCTCTGCCTGTCTAACTCATTAATCATGCTTTGCAGTTCATCTCCTGAGTGACTCAGCAAATCAATATCATGAGTGAATCGCAGATCATTTAGGTATTCTCCATTAACTCTTATCTCCAACTGTTCCCAATTCCGGCCTCGGAACGCCTCTTATGAACAGGCGGTGAATAGCATTGGCAAGATGATGTCTCCCTGCCTGACACCCTTCGTTATTGAAATTTTATTGCTGACTTTATGGATAACTATAGTTGTGCAGTCGTTGCAGATTGCTTCCAGTATTTTCACATAAGATTTTTCTACACCCTCATAACGCAATTCCTGCATGATTGCTAAGGTTTCCACTGAGTCTATTACGTTCTCGTAATCATTGAGTGCTATATATATAAAGGGTTGGTTATATTCTGCGTATTTCTCTTTCACCTCATTGATAATGTGTATATGGTCTATTGTCGAGTGTACTTTACGAAAACCTGCCTGACCGTTTGGAAATTGAAGTCTAAGGTTGTCCTGAATATATTAGTGATTACCTTAAATATAACGTGTAGCAACGCAGCAATAAAGTCGTTGACGTCTCCTTCTTTATGAATTAACATAATGTTAGCATTCTTCCAAGCTTCTGGTGTGCAGAGGGTGATAAGGCAATGCGGATACAGGGTGGCTAATTTTTCTTAGTACTGCCTCCGCTCCGTCGATCAACAGATATACTGTTACCCGATCCTCACCAACTGCCTTCCCACTTTGGATTGCTCTTTAGGTTTTCTTTACTTTCTGTTTCGTTACTGGCGGGATGTCCCAATGCTGTGCGCAGCTGCCTGTCTCATTAGTGTTCTGATTGCATTGGCTGCTGTATTGATTTGTATAGAACTCTTAGGCTACTTTATCTTCTCTACACTGCCAATGACGTTGCCCTCCTTGTCTCTTAACGCATATATCAGGTTTTTACTTATGCCTAGTTTCCTCATCACCGCTTGTAGGCTACCTCCGTTCTATAGGGCATTCTCTTTTACCGCAGCGGTGGCCAAGTGGTTGAGCATCCGCTTCGCATGCGGGAGGTGCGGGGTTCGATCCCCAGTGCCGCCGGGTACCCACCGGTGATACAATGGGTACAAGCTTTCCGCTGGTCTGGTGCTCGGCTTATTTAGTGTGAAATGCTTGGGAAATGGGTCTTTGACCCCACCTTGAGAAAAAGAAAAAATACCTTGTGACATGGTGCTCTTTGGCCATAGCTGCCCTTGCGCCATAAAAATTCATCATCATCATCATAGGGCATTCTCGATTCTGGTCATGTTGCTGCGAACCTTTGTTGTGCTTGTTTGTTCATTCTTCAAAGCTGCCGCCATGCCGCTTTATCACTTTGTGGATGCAAGACGCGGCCAGATTTATCTCGACTGATCGCATCCAGGCAGAGATAATTATACGTTGTTCCAGAATGTTCTAACAACTTTGCATGGTTTATCTGGAAAGTTCGCTATCAGCTTTAAATTGAGCGTGGCCGACAGCGGCGGGGATTTATGTTCGACGACCGTGGAGCAAGCGTATTAATGCGCCGTCGCCGAGTGATTCAGTCCATTGTGGCGCAAGTCAGCCCAAACAAAGAGTTTCGTTTAGACACCATTTCGCTGTCTTCCTGCTCTCTGGACTGCAGTCACCTGTCCGTGACATCTGGCGGAGGTGCGGGGTTCAAGTCGTGATGCCAGCCATCTGCGCTTCGCACCAGAGGACGAGCCAGCAGTTCACCAAAGCCAGTCGACGTCTCCAGCGAGAGCAGCCTGACTTCGGGACCATGCCAGACCGCACCCGGCAGCGAACAGACGCTGCTGTTCCAACACCGTAACCCCGTCAAAGATGTATACCCCGATCATACTGCACTAGCCGCGGGTGCCGCCAACTTTCAATGGATCCTTAGGCGAAGGTCCCGAAGAATGGTTATTCCAATTTGACGGCGTGGCAACATTCAACAATTGGGATGATGCGGCAAAAATCGGGCACGTCTATTTCGCACTGGAGGGCTCATCACGCACGTGGTATGAAAGCCACAAGTCTTCCCTAACGACATGGGGGCTCTTCAGGAGAGAACGTCTGAAGATATTCACCATTGTCGTGAGGAAAAAAAGAGCCGAACGACTCCTCGAGTTCAGGATCCAGCTTCCGAATGAGCCCGCATGCAGTTACGTGGAAGAAATGCAGTGCCACTTTCACCGCGCTGATCCCGATGTGACTGAGGAAAAGAAAGTTCAGATTTTAATGCGCGGCGTCAAAGAACAACTTTTTGCCAGCTGCCAGCCGCCAAAAACTGTCCAGGAATTCATGCAAGAAGCGTGAACCATCGAGAAGACCCTTGACGTTCGGACTCGGCAGTACAACCGCCCTGTTTATGTCTTTGCAATTCGACCTGACACGATAAACACCACCAACGACGGCTTGCTGGAAGTTGTCCGCGAAATCATCCGCGAGGAGCTACGACGACTGCTTCCATCCTCTGCACAGCCCCAAGCAGCGAATCGCATGGATGTGTTGCGGGAAGAAGGTCATGAAAGGCCCCAGGCCAAGACATAATCCACTGGAGTACGCACTACACATCCCCAACGATACTCCCTACTTCCTTTTCGAGATAACCCACTTGATCCAGAACGCCGCCTCCCTCTGCCCGGCCGCCCAGATTACGAGCAACGCTCAAGCCCCAGGAAATGCGACGCCTGGAAGACTTCCGACAACCGACCGTTGTGCTTCCATCGAGGCCGTCAATATTCTTCGTCACTGCCCGTACCGAAGTGTCGGTCTTCGAGAATTTTGTGTTGACGCTTCGAACAACGTCCGCACGAAATCGACGAGTACCGGCGTCGAGAGGAGCACGCGGCGAACCGTCTTTCGCGCTCACCATCGCCGTCAGCCTCGCCCTTTGCGTCGCCACGCCGCAGCTGAGCAGCCACGGTACGAGGAAGGTCTCCCAGCCCACGTAATGGGGAAAGTAAAGACAACAACCTCTGGTGGTGAGGTTGCTTCCGAGCGAAACACCGAAGATCCTCCAACGACCATGCCGCATCAAGACGCCGCATCCACTACGCCGACGCCACAAACACGAGCTCGACCACAAAGCTACCGGAGTTCAGAATTACGCCCCCACCCAGAAAAGCACCGACGACACGCCGTACTCATGATGCCCATACCAGATGAAGCCGCGACGCGACGCCTAGGATGACGTGCGACGCAGGAGCCAGGACATTCGACTTAGAAGTGACTATCAACGGCCGGAAAGTTACCGCTTTTGTCGACACAGGAGCCGATTACTCGGTGATGAATGGTTCATTCGCTGTTCAGCTGAAAAAAGTCACGACCGCTTGGGACGGCCCACAAATTCGCACCGCAGGGGGACACCTCATTACGCCATCAGGACGATGCACAGCGCGAGTGACTGTCAAAGGACATACCTATCCTGCGACCTTTGTTGTGCCACCGCAATGGGCATCAGGCGACCATTGACTTGCGATCCAAGCTCATCACACTTTCGATGGACAAAGCCTTTCCTTAGGTAAGAACTCTAGAAAATCACGCTGCCCTGAATGTCCTGGAGGAAGAAATGAGCGTCTCACCCCGTTCAAGCGTCATATTACTTGAGGAAGAGAAGAAGAAGAAGAAGCCTCATCATCACCATAGGCGACACGAAACCCAATAACACTTAAGCCATCATCGAGGGTAACATACAGTTGCTTTTAGACCGAGGAATCAGCATCGCAAGAGGAATCGCACATTTCCGGAATGGCCAAGCTGAAGTACTGCTGACTAATCTCAGCGAAGAATACCGGCACATTAACAGAGGAACGACAATTGCTTTCTTCGACGAAATATCCGTCGTACGAGACTCCTTCGCCCTCTCCGACCAATCTGCAGAAGATTCGCCTGACCAAGAGAACTCGCCCACCTTCGACATCAGTCCAGCCGTGCCCCGGAAGAGGCAAGACAAGATCCGCAATATGCTTCGAAGCTACAGCGAGTGTTTTTCTTCATCGCCGAAAGTCCGACAAACGCCGATCGCCAAGCATCGCATTATAATCGACCAGCACTGCCATCTCTCCGCCAAAGCTACTACAGTGTGTCTTTGCGAGAACGAGAAGCCATACGGGTCCAAGCAGAAGAAATTCTTTTGGACGACGTAATCAAGCGTACAAAAAGCCCGAGGGCGGCACCGGTTATTCTAGTGAGAAAGAAAGACGGCGAACTTCGATTCTGCATTGATTACCGCCGCTTGAACAACATAACTAAGAAGGACGTCCACCCCCTCCCCCGCATCGACAACACACTAGACCGGCTCTGCAATGCAAAGTATTCCTCATCGATAGACCTCTCGAGCGGCTACTGGCAAATTGAGGTTGATGAAAGAGATCGCAAGTAGACTGCATTCATCTCTCCGGATGACCTCTTCGAGTTCAACGTGGTGCCATTTGGTCTCTGTTCCGCACCAGCGTCGCTACTGCGAGTAATGGCTGCAGCGCTAGCAGGCCTGAAGTGAAAAATATGTCTGGTATATTTAGATGACGTCGTTGTCTACGCTTCGAACTTTGAAGATGACCTGAAAAGACTTCGAACAGTACTAAACGCCATCAAGTCGTCTGGCCTAACATTGCACTAGAAGTGCCACTTTGCCTATGAAGAGCTGCTGTTTCTAGGCCACATCATTATCAAGGAGGGTGTACGCCCAGTTCCGGAGAAGACAGCTGCTATTGAACAGTTTCCACCTCCGGCCGATAACAATGGTGTGCGCAGATTCCTCAGATTATGTGCGTATTACCAATGATTTGTCAAGAACTTTCCGCGTATCGCCGAGCCTCTGACTCACCTCACAAAGGGAGACGTGCCATTTAGATGGGAAGCGCCGCAACTGGAAACCTTCAAGCATTCTCAGCGTCGTATACAGTCCCCAACGATCATCGCGCATATTGATGAATGCACCGAGACTGAAATGCATACCGACGCAAGCAGCGTGGGCCTAGGCGCTGTCCTCGTTTAAAAAAGTGACGGGCTGGAGAAAGTAATCGCATATACTGGCCGTTCCCTGTCCAAGGCCGAGGCTAACAATTCGAAAACTGAGAAGGAGTGCCTTGCCATCATCTGGGCAACGTCGAAATTCCGCCCCTAGCTGTACAGACGACCGTTTGAGGTGGTCAGCGATCACCACGCGCTGTGCTGGCTAGCCAGTTTGAAGGACCCCTCCGGCCGCCTCGCTCGATGGAGCCTGCGCCTCCTCGAGTTCGACGTCACCGTCGTTTACAAGTCCAGACGCAAACACTCTGCCGCTGACTGCCTGTCACAAGCCCCTGTAGATGCACCACCTCTGGACGACGATGAAGACTCCTTCCTGGGACCCATCAGCTCTAGCCCTTTTGCACAGCACTAACGCTCGGACTTCGACCTAAAAAAGTCTCATTGAGTACTTGGAAGACAAGGTTTCTTCACTAGCCGCCTCGTTTAAGCGAGAATTGTCTTCCTTCTCTGTACAGAATGATGTCTTCGTGAAGAAGAACTTCGCAGAAAACAAAACAGCCTAGCTCCTTATGGTACCTGCAATTCAGGAGAGCAAGCTGCCGGGCTAGTTGGTGATGCATGTTGTAAACTAGGAAGCGCAAAATACCGGACGACGGACAGAATAAGGGACACAAAAACCGGGTTCACGAGCGCTTGTGCTGACGATGTGCCGAACTAGAAGATCGATGAGTGAAGTAGAAGCAGGAGACACACAAAAAGATGGGCCCGCTGTACTAGAAATGCAGTTCAGGAGAGCAAGCTGCCGGGCTAGTTGGTGATGCATGTTGTAAACTAAGAAGCGCAAAATACCGGACGACGGACAGAGTAAGGGACACAACAAACCTGTGTCCCTTACTCTGTTGTTGTACCTGCAAGTCTGCTGCGCGATGAAGTTCTTCAGGCTTTACACGACGAACCGACAGCTGGACATCTCAGGTTTTTTCGCACTCTCCGCCGAATTCAAGACAAGTATTACTGGTCCCGACTGTCTGGCGATGTCGCATATAATGTGAAAACCTGCCGATGTTTTCAGCGACGACAGACCCTCAGACCCCACCAGGAGGATTTTTGAACCCCACTGAACCCCCCTCAAAGCCCTTTGAGCAGATCGGCATGCACTTGCTTGGCGCTTTCCCGTACTCAACATCTAGAAATAAGTGGATCATCATAGCGACATTCTATCTGACCTGCTACGCCGAGATAAAAGCCCTTCTGAACGGACCAACAGCAGAAGTCGCCAGATATTTTGTAGAGTGCATTCTTCTGCGACACGGCGCCCCCTATGTGTTCATCACGGACAGAGGAACAGCATTCACGGCGGAACTGACGCAAGCCATCCTACGCTACATTCAAACAGCCGCCAGAGTACTCTATACAATCCGCAGACCAACGGACTGACCGAGCGCTGGAACAAAATCACCGCAGATATACTCGCCTTGCATGTCGATGGTGAACATAAGTCCTGACACGCCACCCTGCCTTACGTCATCTTCGCCTACAACATCGCAGTGCAGGAGACCAGCCAGATGACGCTTTTTTAGGCTCGTCCATGGCAGGAAGGTTACGACCACGTTAGATGCCATGCTACCCAACGTTACCGAAGAAGAGAACGTCGACGTCGCCGCCTACCTTCAACGCGCAGAAGACCGAGGACTTGCACGATAAAAACCAGAAGCGTACCGGCGCCAGACACTACAACTTGTGGCTGAACATTGTCTACCATTGTTGGCATGCAGCCAACCGTTGTCGCCACTGCCGTGGTTGCACGCCTTGCTTCCGCGAAACGAGAATCTTGAAAAAGTTGGCGTCTGAACTAAGTAGAGAAGTATACGATGCTTTCTGTATTAAGAAGGAATGCGGCTCTTGTGTCAGCAAAACCTCGGTCAACTTATATGATAAAGAGTTTGCACATCTAGAAAACATCCTGTCCCACAAACTCTGCGCACCAGTGTTAAATGATGGTCGTTGGTAAGGTCACTGTGTGATTGCGATGAATATATTTATTTCCATTGTCAAAAACACAGTTGAAGTTCTACGCTCTGTCTTGTCGGTTTCTTCCTCGTCCATTCTCTTTTTAGCGCGGTTTCACGATGCATTCTAATACTAGTCACCAACTAGTCCGCCTTTCTCTGTTATATTGACACTAGTTAATAAACGCGGCGTATATGTGCTATAAAACGGCGACCACAATCAGTTGAGTCAAAATAAATATTCCGAGGTTTTAGAAAAGCAATAGCGATCGCAAACGTCGTTTCTGCACTAATATTAATTCATTTATAAAGCGACCAGGTATATATTGCCCTGGGAAAGGATTAAATGGAGAGCCCACCAGGCAATGCGAGGCGTCAGAAGCCATTTGAAACGACTATTCGTAGTGAGCTTCCTATAGGAGTACGATGTTTAAGCGTATGGTATAGAACTGTTGGCAGGATGCGGGATCCACTCTAGCTGAAGCAGTAGGATTACTGAGTCGCGCATTCTTTCAGAGCACGTTCTGAAACGAAAATGGCATTAAGGCGATTGTGTCAGTTGTCATGGGCGATGGTGGTGCTTGATATTTTCTGAAATCCATTGAAGTCAAAGCTTGGAAGCTTTTGAGGCTCGTGAGGCAGCTTCTCACTACACGTGTGCACCGAGGCACGCATACGGGAGCAAGCAATCCGAGACAGCAGTTCAACCCTATCGATAAAATGTGGCAAAGAGGTGTTGGCGTACTACGATCTCCTTACTATCAGCTGCGCTCCAAACATCGAACTTATGCTGCTTCTAAAGGAATTCCTTGCTCCATAGGGTAGCTTGCCAAGATTCTGCGCGTCTACCTTACCTCGTAGCTTAATCGTACACTACGTACAAAATTTGGTAAACCGTGAGGACCATTTGAAGTTGGCCTCTTGCGATAAGCTGCTGCGATGTGGCGACGAAGCAGACATTTTAGTGAAAGTGGGGCTTTTAAGACCAAGAAAAACCAACGCTAGTGATGTTGGTGTCGCAGCCATTGGCCGTTTTGACAAGGAAACTATGACCTTTGATTCGGAGGCCTCATTCTAGGTGGTGGAGGTGGTAAATCATTTACCAGAGGTTACTTCTAATCGGCTTTGCCTTCCAAATAATGATCATGATGCCTTCTGCGATTATGACGTCAAGCTTAAGAGTTTGAATCGAATGGCGGAAAATGTACCATATTTAAAAATCAAGTTCTCTGAGCATTAAACAAGCCTTTCACTTCTGAAAAAACACCGTGGTCATTAAAAAAGAAACTAGTTCTAAAATCGCCTTTTCCAGGAGAAATATTGGCAGGAGTTATTCTCAATGTTTCACGGAAGATCTATTTCATCGAATATTTGCAGTGCTCCTCTTCTTTGCATGAAGCTTCGTATATAGCCTCTTGGCTCTAATTTAATTCTGTGGAAAATGGGTTAACGTTGAATTGACTTATATTCGTTTGTTAGATAATTTATCTTGTCTTCAGTTTTCGTTGTCGCCTTCTGAGTTATTTTACAGGTCGTACTGTCGCTTTGCACCACCTCACTGTACGCCTCTGAGTTCCGCACGATGTCGAGATGGGCACATACCCGATGGCTTTTCCAATTTTACACTTTCCATTAAGCTCTTCTAAGTTTACTTCCCCTTTTCTGGGCGAACCATGCTGCGCAGTAATGTGTCTGCGACTTCGTATAAAGTTTTGCAATCTGCATACCACCAGTTTTGCTGCATACCACTTTTTCTTTCGTCTGCTTTACAGGTTGCTTAGCTTCGCACTGGAGTCGCCCTTAATCAATGTACTTATTTTTTACTTTATTGATCACCAATTCTACATCTTGAGAGAGGCATTTCGGCAACCGTGCATTGTGCCTTGACGTTTGAATGAATATTTTGATAAACTTCACGGTGGTAACATTTACCATCCCGTTATTTTGAAGGATTCGTATGAATAAAAAAATTTAAAAAAATCATGTTTTACACTGTTCACCAACGTACAGACTACAACCGTTATAACACTAAATAGGGATGGCAAATGCTTTCCTATCGCAATAAGCCGGCATCCCAGTTAATGCGTAATACCTGCTTAAACAATACAGGAAAGTCAGCACCAATCGTTAAGGTACCTCGATCGTTGGTCGTTTGAAACTTTAGTTTCCAATGGCGGCCAATCCATATTTCGATATGCTTAACTCCATCGGCTACGTCCCAGACCTGTATGCGATGTTGTTGAAATTACCCGGAGCTGCTTGGGACTTCGTGGAAGTGACATTTTCGCCGAATGTGCCGCCTTCGCAAGTTTGCGCCCTTCTGTCTTATATATTTAATTGGCTTAAGCCCGAAATAAGTGCGTTGGGTACGGGTTCCCTCCACTTTTATTATTTCTGTCATTTCTTTCCTTTTCGGAGGGCCTTAAGGGGACACGGAGACCGAGGGCGCAGGGTGAAACATTTTTGGATAAAAGACATAGCTGTGAAAGTTATCATAGAAGGCATCCGACTCGGGCTCAATTGAATGAGAGTCTTTTGCTGTGCATTATTTCTAGCATTGTGGTACTATGACTTGAATAGTCTCTTTGCCTTTCGCCGGTATAAGGGAGCACCCAAAGGCGTTCCTTTAGAATCGAAGAGAAACTAGTTTTCTTCTTCAGAGGATTTCGAGGAGAGGCTTAACATTTAAATACAGAACCAGGTAGGATAGACGGGACCATCTCGGACAAGAGAAGATTTCACTCCAGAAACACATTCGAGGAAATCGTATCACTATAAGAGTACGAAAAGCAAAGAAAGTTGAAGCATTAGAGCCGTATAAAGAAAAAAAAGTAGTCAAAGCTCTTCCTTCAAGCGCAGAGGTCCCAAAATACGTTTTTGTTTAGAATTAACCACCAGACGTTTTCATTGAAAGAGAGGAACAGACGCGTTCCTGAAATACTATCAGCAACGAATTAAACCCTAACAAGGAATCAGAGGTGGCAACAAAAAAACGCCAAAATTTTAGTTCCTGGAGAGAAAATACAAGCGAGTTTGAATAACACTTCTGAAGAAGAGTCTTTGCGCTTTGGAAGTTAAAATAATCTGAGCTAGTATTGAGCTTCCCCTGGCTAAGAGCTTCTTATTTTCGTGGCCGTGTCTCAATTGTCTTGTTCGCGTTTCATTTCTTGCTGGTAGTACAGTCGCCGGCAAAATTAAGAATACCCCCTTCCCCCTTTTGCATTCCGAAAAAAAGGGGGAAAGGGGGCGGCTCCTACTTTTCACCATGACTGTACGTGCTCCTTCCCGACTTGTAACGCCTCAAGAACTTCTGCAGGTGCTCTTTGGCCAAAGCTGCCCTTGCGCCATAATAATCCAGCATCATCAGTTCATAAAATTTTAGCGCGTCTAGCCACTTTGGGCTTTCTGAGAGCGGATAGCTATTGCAGGCTTTACAGTGCATAGATAGGTGCTTATCTTTCATTACACGAAGTGAACAGCTAGTTCTTTCGTTAATGCAATGAGCACTCTGCCCCAAATGATAACTACTTCAGTGTGAAATTTTCTTTCTGCTTACTTGTTTCATTGTGTGACGGGGCATAAGCTGTGGTTTCCTTAAGGATATTTCTGAAACAAAACCTTCAGTTGGCACCTGCAGCTCCACTAATCGTCTCCCTTATGCTCTTTCTCCACTAATCCTATTTCTCAAGCGATTTTCTTCTAAACTGTAGAAAATTACGACGAATCTGCCTTTTGAACAAATTGACTGCGGTACACAAGGCGGACGCTCAGCGCAACCATTCCGAATATGTCATGCAAAAACAAGGCGTCTAGATCATGCAAAGTGGAACGAGATAGTTAAAACACGATGCAACGAGGCGAGCTGCAGCCATGAAATATGAAATATTTCGTGAAATCGTGAAATTCGCAGAATTGAGGCAGGCATTTTTTCCGCCCTTCGAGATTTAACATCGCAACGTAGCCGAGCAGAGAGCCGCCACGTCATCGTATTTGCCAATAACCCACGCCTGCGGGTATTAGGTCCACGAAGGGAGCCCGAATCGCTTGCATGTGGAAGCGCCCTCTTGTAAAACGGATTAGAAGCCAAGGTGGGATGCGCCCCCGACAGTCGAGACCGTTGTTCCGTGCAGCGGCGCAGCTTCTATCCACGTCAAAAGAAAATCAAAGCCGTGTCCTGGACGCCTAGATGTTATTCCTGTACGCTGACAAGAAGTTGCGAGATATCTTGGGCTAAGTGAGAAATCACGTCTTTTTCTACTCATTTCTTCCCGAAAAAACTTCGTTAAATCGGGCTTAGTTGTCATTTGCTTCGGCAGTTTGGGTTTCTGAGAAGAGTTAACTCTATGGGTACTTGCAGGGGAGTAAAAAATTGTGCCTTAGATCGGGAACTTTGTAGAATCGAGTCTAGTTAGGTCGAGTTTAACTGCATGTGGATGGGAGGAACGCGAGCCATTGTGAAGTGAAAACAAAAACATCGCTTCCAGTTTGCTCGCGATGCTGAACAATAAATGTTCCGTCTTGAAGCACGAGATATACTCACCATAGAACTGGTTCACGATGGTGTCGTCCCTCTGCTGGAAAGGACTGCCCACGTACTGCTTCATTTTCTCCAGCTTTCTGAGTGCCACCTCTCGTACGCCTCCCGTGACCCAGCTGGATGACATGAAGGCCGCTCGGAAGGCCGCGCGAATGTTGGTCGCCATTGCGCCAGCTTCCGAAACAGCTCCTTGTTGTACGACTGCATGTTGCACACCATAGGCTTTAAGGTTTTGGGTATGTAGCTCTTGAACTTGGTCATATACATAGTGTATATAACGCTTGAACTTGGTCATATACACTGTGAAACACTGTATAGAGTGTTTCACATAACTATTTGCACCATTTTTAAAAATAGTTTTAGAAAAGCGCTTGTTCGACATGGAATTGTAAGCAGTGTATTACCTCACAATACAGTTAATACCTGCTATCAGACTGTTCAACTAACATTGGATAGCTAACTTTTAAGTATTACTGTCAAGCTCCTTAACTATTGAGAAGCATGCATACTACCTTAAGGGATATCCATATGAGCTTCTAGAATTTAGAAAATGCCGTTACCCTAGGCGCTGCGGCCGAGCAAATGCTGGCTATTTCTACGAGTAGCATGCACTGGAAAGGTTTCTTTGCCTGCAAGCTTCACGAAAGCGCATGTATTTGGCGCGACGTAGCCAAAATTTGGCCACAGCGCCAAGGGTGACTGCCTTTCCGAAATTGTAATAACTGTTGCGGATTTTACTTCCGGTGAAATTCTCGCCTCTCAATTATTAAGGAAACTAACAGTAATATTTAAAAAGTTAAATATTTGATATCAGTTAACCAGCCTGCTAGTTAACACGTCTTAGCTGTATTCTGATGTAATTTACCGCTGATAATGCTAGGCAAAAAGTTACCATGGCCGAAATCAAGAAGGAACCAGAGGACTCTGTTAATCACGCATTCAACAAGATCATGGCAACGATTGATGCGCCACATAACTGTTGCGAACGCCATAACCTGACACTTTTTTATTCAGGATTGAGCGTCATTCCGATTTCAAAGTTGCTTTTTACGTTTGTAAAGCTGTCAGTGTGTATACATCTAGTGGGAACGCTTTTTTAATCATTTACTGGCACTGATCACAACCAATTGAAAACCAACTACGTGCTATGCAAACCTATCCCAAATTATGGGTGCTGAAATCGGCACCATCCTCACACCGAGTCACGGGCTTCGTTCCAAGAGCACTACTACAACCTTTCCAGCGGCGGTGCAGTTCCATCAGTGCAACCGGCAGGGGCAACGACAACAACGATAACAAGCAGTATAAATGGGCTCTTGAACGAAGAAAGCAGCACTGGGCTCGGCAGGAATGCCAAGATGAGGGTCACAAACCCGTTCCTTTTCATCACTGATATGAAAAAAAAAACGTTAGTGCAATTCTTTGCGCAGCAATAATGTTCGTTTACTTTTGCTGCTGTGCCCACGAAACATGCTTGAAGTGCTCTCTAGCATGCGTGCTTCATTGCAATGTTTGCGTTTAAAGGGGGATACTGAGTCAAACCCCGGAGCAGGTTATTCTATCGCGGAGTAGCTGAAGTTAATTGCGACAGACATTCAAGAAATCAAAAAAAGAAAAAATATAAGGAATCAGAAGCTCGCCGCGATCGAGAAAAAGCTAGAAAAACTAGGCATCGTCTAAAAACAAATCTCAGGATGTATGTTTAAAGTAACTGGCTTAGAGCAAAAGTTGTCATTCATGACCAAAATGTTGATTACTTAGAAACTAGAACCCAGCGGTCTAACCTAATTATTTTTGGCATAAGTAATAAGTAACGAGAAGAACAATATACTGAATTACTCAGAACCACAGTGAAACAAGATATTCTTGAAAATGAACTTGACGTACACGTATCGGGGATTGAAAGAATTCATCGGATCGATATATAGTCTGAACACTGATGCTAACAGCAAACCCAAGCCGGTCATCCTTAAGCTATTAGACTGCAGCGATAAGACAGTCTTTTAAAAAACTGCTGCAACATGAACGAAGCCGAATTTTCAATCAACGAAATGTTTTCGCATAGTGCTCGAAATGCCAGCAAAAATGTGTGGGAGAAAAAAAGAAAATCCAAGCAGAAAAGAAAAAGTTACCCTGAGTACGATAAGGTTAGAATAAATGACCTTATCTTCACAAGGGACTATGAGACTGAGGACATGGTAGAAAAGCGACACGGGAAAGGGTGGAACACCGCCAATGACCCGGTCGGGATGCCGTCGACAGTGCTAAATTTGAAAGTCTTCAGACCTGTATATAAAACAGAAGCTCTGTAGGCTTACTGACACTTACACTTGTTTGCATAACGCAAACGTGGTTACAGACGAATGTTTTTGACAGAGAAATTTTCCTTCACGGCTACGTGATAATTCGCAAAGATAGACCATCAAAAGGCGGGGGCTCTATCATGCCTGAAAGTCCTGGTGTTGAAGCTTTATGATGCAAGGTGTATCTTAACGAAGGCCTCGTACCACCGAAATTTGAAGGGTTCTACCTCAATTGTCTCAATGATTTTATGCTCAAGTACATGTCTAGGAGCAAGATTGTTATGGCAGGTGGCTTCATTCTTCCCGATATAAACTTGAGCACTCTGAATGCGGGAACGGAAATAATCGTATCTTGGCTTTTCTGTTTATCTTTAGGCATTAACATCTCGTTACCACACAGGCGGGCGCGCGGCCTTATCGCATCCTAACGTAGCCGGAAGAAACGGCCGCCGCGGTTATGTGCGTGTACGCGCGGGCGATTCGGCGCGCCCAAGAAACAGCCGGCGCTTTGTGTTCCTATGTGTGTGCTTGCCGCTAAGCGGCGACGGACGAGAGACCCCCGCCCCCGAACAGCAGTTACGGGGACATCATCCGATAAGACCAAGGTCTGCGCGCCGCCGAACCAGCTCACGATGCCTTCCCGAAGGGAGAAGCGGGGAAGCAAGGACGAGAGAGGGCAAGCTGGAAAGAAGGACCGGGAGGAGAGGAGAGACGACCAAGAAGGACTGGACAGACGGGTCGCGGAGGCCGAGACTAGCCGAGACGAGAGGCCGAATCCCGACGGCAGAGTCGTGTCACCGCAATTGTGAATAGATGTAAACAAATTAGGCACTGTGTAATCGGAATGTTCGGTGTGGTCTGGCGGAATTGGGAGGAGAGGGAAACTATATAGAGGAGGGAGGGAGGAACCTGCCTGACTGGCGCAGTCGACAGCATCTCCCGACTGGAAGCCGACCGGCCATTGCAATCATCGAGACGGCAACAAAGGGCCCAGGGCTGAGCGACCATCTCGGGCGTGGACCAGCAGGCCAAGCCATATCCTACAGTGAAGGAGGTTGGTGTCTTGTAGGTCCTTCCGTTGGGCACTGTGACAGTTGTGTGAGCGGGGAGGACGGGAACATACGAGTAGGAGGGAGGCAGATGGAGCTGGTTGTGAACACCGAAGTAGCACGCGTCAACGGAGGGCCAGTGTTGTCTTTCGCCGATGAGATGACGCTGTTGAAATTGAAATTAAAAATTCCACAAGTACAATTGGCAACTGAAATATTGTGGTACGAGAGAGAGGTCAGGGAGGCGGTGGACGGTGTGATACTAGAGGGGGTGCGTCCGGAGGATGGGGCGGGCGTCACGGAGCATTTCGAGGTAGGCCAGAGAGTGGTAAAGGCAGACCGCAGACTGGAAGGCTCGAGTGGCGACACTGAGGTTGCAGCTGTGGGACAGGAGGTAGGCCAGAGAGCGGAAAAGGCATACCGCAGACTGGACAGTTGGAGGGCTCTAGAACAGGAGGCAAATGTCAACGCGTCAGTAGAGCGCTCTGACGATTTGAAGGAAGCTCATGAAGAAAACTTTGGCAGTGGAAATCTCTGTGCTGAAGCGAGCAGACTAGAATCCGGGGATGATGTGGTCATCGAGGATGTCAGACCTCCGGAGCGGTGGGAAGGGGCAACCGCCGTGTCAGAAGTGGTGACTGCACTGAAGGAGGATAGTGACAACAAAGAGGAGCGCGCAGACGCAGCTGCGGCTGTAACGGTCACCGCAGTAGACCAGACCGGTAGCGCTGATGCTGAAAGAGGGTACCGCAAGCATACAGGTGCCCCAGAGCGCGAAAAGCCCAGACGCGAGCAAACTGGCGGCGCTACGTCGACGGAGACTGGCGAACGCGCGACAGTCCACGCTCGTGATGCGGTAGCAGGTGAAGTTTTGCTTGACAGTGGAGGCGAGATCGCGGGCCGACCGTGTGTGCAAATGGCGTCGTGGGAGTCGCAACAAATGAAAACGACTCGACTGGCGAATGAGCCTGAGTGGGCAAGTCACCAGGGCGGCAGAAAGACTAAGCTGTGCTTCGCAGAATGGTCTATGGAGAGAACGCGCGTTGAAAATTATAACGAGTGTCAGATGGCGCCCTGTCACAGGCCGTACGACAGAGGACGGCAAATTGCGCTAATCGTCAGGAGGTACGCGCCGCGGCAGATGACCCGTAAGGGCGATTGCATTGAACCGACTGACTGCCCTCCGCCGCAGGGGGTTTAGAGCACACCTTGGAGTTAGAGATGGCAATTGTGCGCAGGACATAGCGACGCCAACGCTGATGAGCTGCCGACACCTAGAGCACCAGCTCCATTGGTAAGGGGAGCGGGGTGAAAGTGGTAACGCTGTTCCCTAGTTCTTTGTTTTAATGGTGTCGTAGTGCCCGGGGGAGGATCGCGGGACACCAGCCGCGCGCGGTTGTGGTGTGAACTGTGATGCGTTTCGTGGAGGCACGCATCACAGTGGCGGTGGATGTGTCGTGCGCGCGGCCTTATTGCATCCTAACGTAGCCGGAAGAAACGGCCGCCACGGATATCTGCGTGTACGTGCGGGCGATTCGGCGCGCCCAAGAAACAGCCGGCGCTTTGTGTTCCTATGTGTGTGCTTGCCGCTCAGTGGCGACGGACGAGAGACCTCCCCGAACAGCAGTTAAGGGGGCATCATCCGATAAGACCAAGGTCTGTGCTCCGCCTCTGTAACGACGGGAACCAGCTCAAGATGCCTTCCCAGGGAACCGACCGATGGCAGCAGCGGGGAAGCACGGACGAGAGAGGGCAAGCTGGAAAGGAGGACCGGGAAGAGAGGAGAGACGACAAAGAAGGACGGGACAGACGGGTCGTGGATGCCGAGACGAGAGGCCGCATCCCGACGGCAGAGTGGTGGCACCGCAATTGTGAATAGATGTAAATAAATTAGGCACTGTGTAATCGGAATGTTCGGTGTGGTCTGGCTGAATCGGGAGGAGAGGAAAACAAAATAGAGGAGGGAGGAAGGAACCTGCCTGACTCACACCTACCCTCATTCAGGGTGCCCCTAGTTCTGCTCTTGGCATGGTTTTCGTAAGTGGTGGTTCCCAAAAGAGCGGGATAAATGTACACGTGTCAGACGGCCTGTCAACCAAATATTCGTCTTGCGTACCTTGTACTGTCTGACGTCCAGAAAAAGTGTCTAGAAACACATGTCCTAGCTTTTAATATACAAAATGACGCTACAATTGTCACTTAACTTGCTCACAAGTATTAGGATTTTTCTAATATTTATACCAGTGCGCAGTCAAACACTAACCATGTATGGTTGCAATTGAAGATCCCTGTCATACACTGTATTAATAGATCCATCCCGAAAGTAGGAAATGTGACTAGAAGGCATGAGCGGATTACATGAGAAATAATTCACTTAAAACGTAGTATCAAAAAGCCTGCGAAAAAGTAACAAAAAAGGCAAGAGCTCTGGGTATCACTCAAGCATAGATTCTTTGAGAAAGTTGGTAAATGAGAAAATACGAAGCCCTATAAAGGCTTTTATTCAAACCACAATGGACAACTTTATGAAGAGTTCTCCCAAAATATTTTTGCAATACATAAATTCTCAACACAGTTCGTGTGTCATACCATTGGGAAAATAAAATCTAGGAACACGCCTTTAATAATTATTTTCATTCAATCTTTACACATGATGTGAATGCTAGAGAACAGACATTTTCCTCTTGCAATGTAGACCACTAATTATTAGATTTAGTCGTAGTCTTCGAATTTGGGTTTCCGTCGAGGTTAGCGACTATTGACGTAAAGAAATGTACCGGTCCCCGATGGAATCCCAAACGGCTTCCTAAGACGGTAGGCTGAACTAGTTAGCAAATGCCTAAACCTGATATTATCGAAATATTTACACGAAAGCCGACTATCAGACGTGTTAGCTCAAATTAGCCCAGTTTATAAATCAGGCCAGACCTCCTCCGAAGGGAAGTCGAAGATGACGAAGGGAAGGACCTGGTGCCAATTGGAGTGGTCGGCGTTGACGTACATGATCCGCACGCCAATCAAGGTTCGGCTAAAATCCTCTGCCAGGCCGTTCATTTCAGGGTGGTAAGGCGAAGCGATTCGGTGGATAATGCGGCATTCCTTGCGGAGGGCCTCAAGCGCATCAGACAGGAATACGCGCCCACGATCGCTGAGCAGTGCTTGAGGAGCACCATGACGAAGAATCAGGTTCTTTAAAAGAATAGGACTTCACGGGTGGGCGCAGACGGCAATGGTGACGTTTCAGTATAACGGGTGACGTGATCGACGGCCGCGATAACCCAACAGTGACCACTGGGAGTGGGAGGAAGGCGGCCGTAGAAGTCTATGCCAACGCGATCAAACGGATTGGTATGAAAGGGTTGGTTGGTTGACAGGACGGGCAAGACCGCACAAAGTGGCGAACAAAGCCGTACATGCCGCGCCAGTAAAACCGCAGACGCGTGCAGGTTTTCAATATGTCGACGTGTGCTCACTGGGCGTCCGCATGGAAAGCAGAGTAAATATCGGTGCGTAGGTGGTGGGGTACGACTAGGAGCGATTTGCGTCCGTTGAACAAGTAATTTCGACGTTAGAGCAGGCCGTCCCGAATAGAAAAGTAATGGGCTTAACTAAGGAGGGCACGAGATGAATTATCTGTAGCGGGACTCGAAAGAAAATCTAGAAGAATGGCTATCCAAGGGTGTTTTTGCTTGGGGACATGTCTGCAGTGGCTGGTGAGGACAAGTCGGAAGCAGCCACCTGGCCTGATGATGAAGCACTTTGTAGCGCCGAGTGGGACAGAGCGTTCCGTGTCACTATGCTTGAGACCAGAGTGGTGAATGAGCTGAATATCATACAGCTGCAATAGCAGAGCCCAGCAAGCTAGCCGGCCTAACGGGTCTTTCAGAGAGGTCAGCCAACACAGGGAATAGTGGTAAGTGACTGTACAGAACGGGCGGCCGTAGATATTGGGACAAAATTTTCCAATGGCCAAAATAGTGGCCAAACTTTCTCTTTCTGTAACGGAATCGTTGGCTTCCGCTTTGCTCAAGATCCGACTGGCGTATGGGACCACATATTCAAGGAAAGCGGGATTGCGTTGGATAAGAACAGCACCTAGTCCAATACCGCTGGCGTCAATGAGAATTTCAGTTGGCGCAGTGGGTCAAAGTGGCACAGCATAGGAGGCGAAACCAAAACGCGGCGCAAAGTGCTGAAGGCATCATCGCAAGCAGGCGTCCAAGCGGGTAGGCTGGAGCTGCCGGCGAGGAGATCGGTCAGAGGGGCGATGATTGAGACGAAATTCAAGATAAAGCGGCAAAGTATGAGCAGAGGCCAACGAAACGGAGCTGCTTTAGCGAGGTTGGCTTCGGAAATTCGGCAACTGCAGGAAGTTTGGCGGGGTCCGGAAAATTACCGTCCTTAGAAACGACGTGACCTAAAATGGTAAGTTTTCGCGCAGCAAAGCGGCAGTTCTTCAAATACAGCTGATGCCCAGAGTCATTGAGAAAAGTGAGGACGTGCTTCATTCGGAGGAGATGAGAAGGAAAGTCCGCGGAAAAGACGACGATGCCATCGAGATAGCAAAGAAAGGTCTCCATCTTGAGTCCACTAAGGATAGTGACCATCAGGTGTTCGAATGTTGCCGGGGCGTTGCAAAGGCGAAACGGCATGACATTCAACTCGGATACGAACTCACGTGTTATGAAGGAAGTTTTTGAGCGATCAGCATCAGCCATTGGCACCTGCCAATAGCCTGAGTTTAAATCCAGCGAGGAGAAATACTCGTCTCCTTGCAAGCAATCCAGGGCGTCATCGATGCGTGGCAGAGGATAGACGTCCTTTAGCGTAATGTTCTTGAGCGGCGGTAGTCAATACAGAACCCGACGGACCCATCTTTCTTTTTGACCAACACAACCAGAGACACCCAGGGACTATGGCAGGGCTCTATGACGCCACGACGAAGCTTGTCGTCAACATGATGAGAAATCAATCGTCGCTCAGACGCCGACACACGATAGGGGCGCTGGCGCAAAGGAACGTGTAGACCAGTGTCGGTGATGTACGCAACGACAGACGTGCAGACCAAGGCAGCCTGAAGAAGATCGAAACAAGAACGGAAGCTCAGTAGGAGGGCGACGAGTTGATCACATAGCACGGGCGGAAGGCCAACGTCAAGGCGCGTTGGGAAATGTGCGGTGGCGAATCGGTCGCAACATCACAAGAACTGAACGCATGGAAGTCAACGGAAGCGGCGGTATCAGGAATAGGGCAGGGAAGGCAGGAATCAAATACTTCAATGCCCGAAGCAGACACGATTCATCACATCCTCGAAGGCATTGCTGACGACTCATTTCAGATGCTCGTCGTGAAGAATCCTGCTACCCCCAGTGAGATCATCAAGCTTTGTCAGAGCTACGACGAGCTCCGCAAGCAACACGCTTCTACGCGGCGCTTCGGTATCTGCGACGAGGCCCTCTACACGCTGGCCCTGGGCGGTCCTACTCCTGAGGACTCCCCTCTGCTCCACCAAATCAAAGCTGTCGTTCACGAAGAGGTCGCCCGCCAGCTGTCCGTCATTTCACATTTTCAAGACCCCGCCCGCCAATTCACTGACTCAGACACGTCTTTGGCCCCTAAAATAAGCCGTGTCGTTCAGGTGGTGTGCTACCGTCTAGCCCTGTGCTCCTGCCTGTGACAGCACCCCTGACGTGTACCCAGGTGGTGGCCAGGACTCGACTTCAGCTGCCACCCGATTCCTACCAGGCAGTTCGAACTTTCCGTCCTCCGCCGCCGTCTGAGTCCCCGTCTCATGCTCCGTTCTCAAGAGCCCGCCCACATCCTGCAAACCCTTGGCGTACTGCGGACAACCGACCGATCAGCTACACCTACATGTGATCTGCCCGTCCATGTCGCGTGGCATTGCCGCCAGCGCTTTCCGCCCTCTCGACCTGATCTGCGCTCCTACCCGTACGATGCCGAACGATCCTCGCCGAAAAAGCCGCCCGACCCCCCCCCCCCCCCTTTTGCGTCTCCAGGTCACTAAATTTACGCCACTCGCCGATCGCTTTCCCCTCGTCGCCGTTCCCCTTCTCCAATGCCACGACGTTCTAACTCCTCCCTTGAGTGAAACTAAAAGTCGAAGCTCCGGGGGCAAGAACTGCGCTTGTTTCGAACTCAAGTCCTCCTTGTCGTCCCGCTAATGTAATCGTAGTGTTCGTTTAAGGCGCTGCAGTTCTGCTCTCGTCGACAAGGGTAGGAAGTATCCGTCGTCAGTGAAGCTTCTGCCGTCGACCCCACTTTGTGACTTCTCGCTCCGCATGTACGGCTGCGTGTGCGGCCCGTGTCTTCATTTAATATGTTTTGTACACCATCGAGTTTATTGTTCTGCCTCACTCATTACATGATATCACCCTCGGATTTGATTTACATCCGACTCATCGTGCCGTTATTGACTGTACCCAGGCGAAATCGCCTTTTCTCCGCTGTGTGACGCCTCCTTGTGCGACGTACCTACCGCACACCTCCACCAATTGCAGCGGTGCGTTTATTATATATCCTCGGAGCGACCGAGCGGCTCTGACGGATCTTGCTGCGTATTCAGGCGCAGCCAGCACCAAGAGAGCGGGAAAACTTCTTCGCTATCAGGCGCAGCGTAGTGTCTGCACATGCCGGCAGCAAACCAGTGACAGTTAGTACACTACATCATATACTTCATCCAAACCGACTTGGCATTCGCCGCAGTTTATTCACCGTCACTCAACTTGCTGAAATCATACATAACCTAGCACATGCTTTTAACAACCAAGCACAAATTTATATGATCTTCCTCTATCTATCAAAAGCATTCGATCGAGATTCAGATGCATAACCGCTCTCCAAGCTTACTTACATACTAGGAAATTAACCGACCACCACATGGATAGGTTCTTAACTATTCAACCGCGATAGTTTCTAACGTCTAGTGACCGTACTTTGGATACGGTCCAGATTCTTTCCGCTGTGCCTAAGGGCACTGACTTAGCTCCGCTCCTCTTCGTATAATTTAAAATAACACAGCAAATAAGGTCACATTCAAATTTGGTTATTCGCGGATGGCTGCGTGCTTTACGAACAGGTCAACAATAATAACGATCAAGTTAAACCCAATTAGAATCTAAGGAAAGTAGGTCAGGGGTGTGATAACCGGCAGATGATAATTAATTCAGAGAAAACTGTTTCATTCTACGTTACGAAGAAAAAAAAGGCTTTTCATAGACGCTTAACAGCGTAATATGCAGTGTTACTAAATACAAATATCTGGGAGTAATAATTTCCTCTGACCTGACCTAAACAGAGCAAATGCAGAATAAAAGCAGCATAGTAATGAAGAAGCTGTTCC
This sequence comes from Amblyomma americanum, assembly GCF_052857255.1. Lineage (NCBI taxonomy): Eukaryota > Metazoa > Arthropoda > Arachnida > Ixodida > Ixodidae > Amblyomma > Amblyomma americanum. The sequence continues at coordinate 152,354,155 of NC_135498.1, forward strand.
TTCTTAGAAGAGCCTTGCGAAAGTCGTCTCTTGACACGAAACGCCTTGCTTCCGTCCCACCTATCCGACCTACCTTGCAATATGCGAATATCGTATGTTTCCTGCACACGAAAGACAATAATTACACGCTCGAATTGATTAAAAAGGTAGCATGTTTCCTTTATAACCGATACAATCACACTGACTCACCCACTGAACTTTTACACTGCTCAGGTCTGCAGACGTTGACCAGTCGAGCAAAGCTGCAAGGTTAAAATTTCTGTAGCTACTACTTCTCTTCTCGTTCAAGCTAAGTTCCTCGAATTTCAATGACAGGAAGCGCACAAGATAAACTAAACATGTGCACCAAAATAAGCTACTGGAATTCTCTACTAGCAACTCATGTTGGCATTGTAATTTTCGAACACTGTGCGCTAATGGAACGCACTAGAAGCATGTATTACCACGCAGCCAACGTTTGTAAAATTGTAGCGCATGCCGAGAAGGCAGTTCTTTCTTTTATGCGTTGCTTCATGATGATTGTGTATCAGTATTCGTATTGTATAACTGCCTCCATATATTGGTAGTGGCCCCAACATACAGGGAAGGTATAAAATTGATTAATTATTCACCTATTCCATCCCACCAGTGTAATAACGCATTTGCGGTTGACAGTATGTCGAAGATAAATAAAAATAAATATGTAAAATAAGGTGATGAGAGTCTGCCAGTAGAACGCACTACGTTAATGAACGAAGCTTGCATAGTTAGTTGAGCGTCTCGCGCTCAACCTGGTGTATCTCTAAAGCAGCGGAGCAATCCTCAAAACATATCTGCACTGGTTAATCCAACAGTCCCGTTGTCGAGACATGCTCCCGAGTTTGGAATTTTGTTTACTGTCTCTTCTGACGGATGTTAACCCGCAGGGAATAGCCAGCTGAAGGACACTGCCCTTGTTCTGTTAAAATATAATTTAAGAAAAGGAATTCGGCGTACGCTTATATCTTTACATATCGGCTTGAGCCTAAAGCTGCAATTCTTGATGTCACATGTCACTTAAACCTGTTTCATTATTGTCCCAGCCGTGAGATATGCTGGACCACCGACAGTCTTTTGCCTGATACCCTCAACTACAAGAAGGACCGCTGCGTAGCGCAAAACAAGGCAGACATCACCATAACGAATTTACTTCTCTCAGAAATAAATACGTTCTCAAAGGCACGAGTCTTTCACAGAGAGACCGTTACTTAATCAGATACTAACTTCGAAGAGACATGAATCACAGCATCTCTCTCATAACGAAAGAAGAAAACGCCAACCCAGGCTTTTCTATGCAAAACTCGGCATTTCGATATAGGTATACTCGGTTCCTTCATTACGGTCTAAATGCGCGCGGAATGAAGTTGTGGGCTTTTAAACATGTCCATGTCGAAACTTCTGCAACAGCTGGTCTACCGACCCCGAACCATGTGTGCCGGGAGACAGAAGTGCTCCCAGGGAGCGAATAACGTTCTCCCGTGCCTGCTCAATGTTCTGGGGCTCGAGCGGCAACCATCTTTGCGGGTTAAGCTCTGTCTCCATTCAGGTAGTCCTGGCAAAGTCTCATTTTGTTGTCACATGAGTCTCGATGCTTTGTCATCGCGTCTGCTCCCTGTTCATTCGTCGGACGTCTGTTTTCCGTACCGTCATCGTTCCAGTTAAACTCGTTTATTCCACGCAGCACGCTTGGCATTAAGAGTGCTTATTTATGCCGACACTACCCTGGCCCGATGGTGGCTGCAGGCTTGATGTATTGTTCGCCCCCCTTCTTTTCCAAGGACCTGAGACGTCCATTCGCGGACGCCTTTGTTTCCCACGCACTAGTCGTTCGAAATGAACTCAGTGCATACAGTCAGTGTGAGTTTATGTAATTTTTGTCTCGGAGTGCAGGTGCAGCCATTTCACGTCCTTCGCTATCCGTACAGAAGCGCTGCCGGAGCGCAGGTTCACGGGCTTTGTTGCCGTTTTTTTTTTACAAATTTACTTGCCCAACTCTTTGAAAGGCGCTGGGCTAAAGATTGACTGATCTACACGGCGCCATGATGAAAGCGCGGTATAAGAAATTATAACGCAGTGTTAACACGTACAAAGGCAAATATTACAACTGTAGTATGCCTCCAAATATAGTGTTTAAGCCGCCTCATATCAATGATCTGTGCTTCCTCTACAGCACGACTTGTGGAGCGCCAGAAAAGCGACTGACCTGAGTGTAGGTACTTGCTGGCGAAAGCAAAGGGCATGACTTCTATCATGAGGTTGTTGCAAGAACTGGCCGGGCTGCCGCTGATGTCGTGCAGTAGGTTGGGCACCGTGTAGTCCACGTGTTCCCTGAAGACGGTCCAGGCGATCAGGCAGCGTATCCCATGCGTGCCCACAGCAGCAGACTCGAGCAGCTTCAGTAGCACTTCGAGTATATACTTCTGATAGAGGACGAAGTCTGTACCGCCGTACGTGTTATTGGTGTACTTCAAAAAGAGTGCTTCCCACTTATCTGCAAGCAAAAGGATCCACTGCATATGAGCCTCATAGCAGGGCACGGAAGTCTATCAGACTGGGGAATAATACCCTCGAGCAGCAGGCGCCACTCGCCAGACAGGCTTCGACAGAAGAATAAATAAAAAGAAAACAGAATGAAACCTACCTGCACAAACACTGTCTATTCGTATTTGTAAACGCTTTTTACAACGTTATAAATAGTTTTCTTATTGTGCAAATATTCCCTTCGGCATAAGAGGGCTATAGGTACATGTGCATGCCGGTGTCGGCTATAAAAATGCCACCAAGGCACGGCATTGGGGGCCCATGGGTTCAGATTCGAATGTCTGGTGGTCGGCTGGCGTGGCAACCCTGAATGCCGAAGTGTGGCTTGCGCGGCTCCCTAAGTCTGGGGCAGATTAGTATAAAGTGATGTAACTTATGTTGCAGAAGTGGGGCAGAAGTAATATTTCGGCCACTAAATATCGACCTCAAAAGCTATCTTCTCCTCATGTTCCTCACACTTAGCAATGCTTTCGTTTGAGCTAGTTGGTTGTAGCGTGACTTATTTGCGGTAAAACGTACTGGCACGAAAAGACGCAGAGAAAAAAAACAAGAAAGGATTGGCGTTAACTTCCAGCTGAGTTTATTGCTAGGAGTACCCACTCTATAACCACACGAGCCAAGGATACAAGAAAAAAAGATGACTTGCGAAAAGACATACCTGCCAAAACGACAGAAGCAAGGATTGCAACGTTGACAATGATCCGCTAAGAAAACTACTCTCTTCTTCTGGCAGTGACATAGACGGCTCACTCACGCAGACAGGCCCACTCTACTTCATGTAATATGCCTCAATTATTTCACCTTCTAATCTGTCTTTCGAGCTCGCAATGAATCTTGTGTTTTCAAAACACGGACCGCATTTGCAGCTTTTGCTGTGAGTGACCATGTGACTAACGTAACCACTTTTTTCTCGTAATCTCGTGCTTCCTCACTCTTTCGTTGAAGCGCTGACCAGTCTGGCCACCAGATTCTCGCCACTAAATGCACAGCTGACATTGTTTACGTGGTGCCCCTAAGTTGTGGTCACGAATATATTTGTCATGCCGCTCAGTGCTTCAATGAAAGAGTGAGGCAGCCCAAGATTACGATAAACAATGGTTATGGTAGTCACATGGCCACTCAGAAAAAGCTGCAAATGCTGTCCGTGTTTTGAAAACAAAAGATGCATTGCGAGGTCCAAAGACAGAAAAACGTGAAATTACTGAGGCATGTAACATCAATGAGAGGTGGTTCATCTGCGTGTGTAAACCGTCTGTATCACTGTCAGAAGAAGAGATTAGTTTTCTCAGCGGCTCATTTACATCCTTATAATCCTTGGTTTGGTCATTTTGGCAGGTATACATTTTCCTAAGTCACCTTTTTTTTCTTGTATCTTCGGCGCGTGTGGTTATCAAGTGGCTTTTTCGAACAATAAACTCAACTGGAAGTTAGCGCCTGTCCTGTCTTGTGTTTGTTTCTTTCCGTCTTTTCACGCCAGTAAGCTTTTGCGTAAATAATGCCTCACACACAGTTCATTTAATTCGCGTAAAACGCTGCGATCTTACGTACGTGTGAATTGTTATTTATCCCGACCTACACATGGTGTAGTCCGTGATTGAAATATTTAGCCGATTCGTAGTAGGAGCGTGTGCGTTTACTATCCAATATTAAGGAATGAAGCCCTCTACAAATAACACATGCATGCCGTGGCCACATGCAAGCGCAACCAGAGTTTTGCATTTAATTTCTGAGAAATCAAAACTTTCGCGCTCTAGAAACCTGCTTACCCTAAACCATACGCCCCCACGTCCACGTTTACCATTTGACTACCATCGCAATACCCGTGACCGCTGGAGTTCCGAAGCGCCCATTTCCAGCAAGGTATAAAATGACGCTGGCAATTCGACAACCGTTCAAAAGGTGTGCATAATATATAATATCACATTTAATTGTTTCTGCTCAAGTTTCACTTTCAAGTATGAATTGCCTGCACTCAGGACTCATAGCGAAGCCATACATGTACAGCTTTAGGTGGATTTATGGGACTCGTTATTTAAGGAATATCACGAACTCTACGCTTGAGTTTGAGTTCATTCAATATAGGCAGTACAATACAGAAAAGCCATGGGGGCAAGGAAAAAGTGGTGAAAAAAGCGATAGGACGGTTGCCGCTTTGTAACCTGAGATTCATCGACAGCTGTTCAGGTATTATTACATTGTTAAAGAGAGCGGGAAGGCAGGACAGATGAAAGAAAGAGCAGGCACCACAAGCCCTCGTGTTGCGTTTTTCTTTCGTCTGAGCTGTCTCCCCGCGCCATTTATGAATGAATCAGTACGAACATGACGAACTCGCAGCATTAATTAAGGTATTAATATATTTTACGAAATGTTGAGGTAGAGGAAATGAGCGCGACTTCTTATCTGAATAGTTCTTTAACGCTTCTTTTAGTTTTCTGCACATAATCGCTTCTCAGCTAGCTCCTTTCTAGACCACCGCTCGAAGTGCGCGGCGCCCCCGAAGACCTTCTACTTAGCAGGCGCACATCGCAGGTTCGAGCTGGGAGCATGATGGCCTTAGTTTCCTATGTGCCCTAAAAGCCAACAAAACAAAAGAATTTCGCAGGTAGTGCTGAGTCCGCAAGTAGTGGTGATATAAACCATCATGATGCTGGGAAATGGTCGATGTTAGCTGGCAGCACTGAATAATTCTGAACAATGCCACCTGCTATGGTACCTGCGCCTGATTACTCAACTCTAATTTCACCTACAACTGCAAAAGTACTGCACACAGGACACCGTGCTCGAGCGAAATCTTCACATCTACAGGATTTCTAGCAATATCTGCACATAGGCAACGATTATTCAGTTCTGCGCGTTTAAGGCGCACGTGTTGTAGCGGATGTAGTGACATCTGGATGGTCGCAACAAACTTTGGAAAAGTGTGTTTGGTTGAATTCTGATTGCGAAAATAAAGACATGTCTGCAAAGCTGCGTCTGCAGCCACGGTGACAGGCGAACACATGATCACGAATGGCGCCGCATTAAAAAGCATAACCACGGACGCATCTACAGCGCGCGAGTGGTAAAGTCAGATTCTTGAAAATAAAATTTCGCTGCTGCCGTCTCCATCTTGTCTATTTTGAAGCATTTTAATACGGCAAAATCTTGTCTTTTCTTTGTAACAACAGAATCTCACTACGACGCTGTGGAACACGTTAAACATCCCTGATAAATCTGTCATATAAAAAAAGAGCAGCAAGTCAGGTGAAACAGCATATGAGAGAGAATTTTAACGCCACAGCGTAATGAGCTCGTGCCGCAGAAAACCCGACGTTGTCGTCGGTGTCGTTTACCGTGGGCGAAAAAAAATATCTGTGGTTTACATCTGGTTAAACCTGGAGTGAGGAGATAGCTACAGCTGGCCGAGTGGAACTTGCTCAGTTGCAAAGTTTGTCCTTCGCTGCTCCGTTTCGCTGGGCGTTCCTTCTTCAACTTCGTACCACTTGACACGGCGCATGCGCGCAGCTGCGGCAGCTCGGTTTCGCCGTCGCGCCGCGACGTCGGCAGCAGCAGCTGCTCCGCACCACGTAGCTGGTCACGTGACCAACCTGGTGACGAACCACGTAATCAGCCACGGCGCCGCGTCGCCGGCAGCTACTGCCCACCACGTGACCAACCACGTGATAGCGTGGCGACGCAGCAACAGGGTGGCGGCGCCGCCACTGCCACTGCACCGCCACGCTGAAGGCTCGAAATGCTACCGTAATGTAGCTATCGCTACAAAATCCACGAAAAATCCCCAGAGAAGCAACCTATAGGGGGCAGGTGAGCCGCCTAGGTCGCCTGACCTTGTGGCGTCATCACAGCCTGCCCACCGGATTGTGATAAAATTGCGAAAAGCGACAGGTGGCAGTTATTTGCTCGGAGCAAACCCCTGCGACCAATAATCGGTAAGAGAGGTTGCACGGGCTCCAACGGTAGCAGCACCCAGTGTTGCCGAATGGTGGGAAATTTGCCATATCGTGGGAAAATCAAGTCACTGAGGGAAAAGCGGGAATTTTGTTTAATAGCCCATTGAAAACGTGGGAAATTTCGGTTTCGCTAAAGGCCGGTATTCTAAACGTGCTTTCTCGGGAAAATGTGCAGAGATGAAGGGAAAAATGTTATTATGGCGGCCTGACTAGCGTCGCGAGAAGAAATTTGGCTTAATGTTTCCCTTTAATTTGCTGCCTAGCCTTGGACAGAGAGCCCTGGCCCATTCAGGTTTATTCAGGCTTCGAGTGCTGCGTCCTTGGATTTCTTCCAGCTGTCGTGGCAGTGACCCTTCCATTGAATGCTTTCAACCACTCCCAGCTCTTTAGTCACATAATCCCCTATGTACGCATGTTGTTGCAAAGGAATTCCCGAAAATTCCTACGGTCTATACAGGAGAGGCTAGAAAGGAAATGAAAGTAGCCGAGCTGGTTCTCGTCCCAACGCAAAAACTAATAAAACGAAGTAGTGATTGACGATGATGTGATCAAGAACAATCCAGCCCAGAGGTTCATTATTAATGGGTTTTGTATTTTTTTTATTTCACTCATGCTTATATTTATTATTTTGGCAGCATTCACTCTGAAATTACTATATTTTGAAGAAATATATTTGTGAGAAAAACTGGGAAATTTTATCCGACAACTGGGAAAAACCAACTGGGCAATGCTGCAACACTGGCAGCACCTGCAATCGCCGGGCAGTTGGCATCGCTTACTGCTGCACCAATGCAGGGGTGGTATGAGGACTCTCAGGGATCTATGAATTTTATGTAGAGAATGGCCGATTCCGCATACATGTGTATTAATCCATTAACGTTATCACACAGAACCATTAAGGCAGAGCTTTATGCCCCCCCCCCCCCCCCCCAATTTTTAATAAAGCGAAGGCTGTATGCGGAACTGAGACCCTGCACTCTCAAGCGTTAATTTTGAATCACCATCTAAGCATCAGAAAATGATTGCATGCACCCTAGTTTTTTCAGTAATCCGCGTGCTAGTGGCTCTTGCTGGGACTCTTGAGGCCTCGAAAGAGGTAAAATACCGGCTAACGCCAATGTACCTTCTTTATACTCAACGTAAAATTAATCGTGAGCAACTCTCAATGAAGTTGAAACTGAGCGGTCACTAATTTTCCAGAGGCCCTGGCCTTACCCATTGCTGTTTTCCCATCTGTTATTTCTGTGCTGGCACATCAATTACTCTCACAAGGCGCGTGTTCGAGTTTGTTTTGTGCATTAATGTCATGAAACCTATTGTGGTACGTTCGCGTAAGTAACCACAAAGTGTTTTTCGGGTATTGCGGCCAACGCGCTCAACATGACCCATCGGGTTAATGCCACACTGCGGACTAAACTGATATGTAGAGGCGTAAGGACTGAAATGCAGTACATGTGCGCTCATAATTCACCCACCTAAAGAGCCGAAGCTCAGAAAGCTACAAAGATACCCCGAAAATCAAACACGAAGATATGTATGTGTAATATTAACAGCATAATTGTGGCCTATAGTGTTCACGCACAAGTCTGCGTTAAGAATAAAGAATTGCTGATTCGCATTGAGCTGACGCAAGGAAGCACACTAGCTCGAGGAGAGGTTTTTTCTGAGTGGTGACGATCGTACGTCTGAATTATAGTTTCTCTCTGTGCTCGCTGCACTTTCGACTGCCAAAAAGTTAGAACGAGGTCCGTTCTAACCCTCTGACATGCTGCGCAAAAAATAAAATAATGTACAAAGTGAACTAGCTGTTTTTTTTCTAAGAAATGGCTGCATTCAGCAGTTATTTCTTGGTTTCGGGTGAATTTTCGTATCCTTCTTTTCGCAGATAAGCTCTCTTCAAAGTCATATAGTGAAAGCAAAAAATACCATTTGGCAAAGCTGCCCGTGGGGACGCGCGTCGTCCACCGTTTCTGTACAGCTATATTTCGCCGCCACCAGCAATACCAATTTTCTTTCGCACATCCAAGCGTGATGTCCGCCTTGGAAATAGAAACTGTTGTTAAGAGCCTTCGGGTGTTCACTTCATAAGTCACGGCGTTTTGATGTTTGCGTTTTCATCAAATATGACAGTTAATACCAACTTTGGAACATCCCTGCATATCAACCGCTAGTTTGTTACTTTGGAAAAGTAACAAACTGAATTCCTTAAGGACTGAATATACTAATTTGGGGGAAAATATTTCATTTCGATGCGAACGAAAATCGCGGACCATACGGCTAACGAACCATCAAGGAATGGAATTCCTTGCTAAGTGAAGTGTTAAGGCGAAGAACTGCGGAATTGTTTGATAAAGCCTTGTATGTTTCGCAGCAATGGAAATAGGGGCTTCGGCTTTGCAATGAATAAAAAATAAACCGGCTGTAACATATGTTCGGCTAGTCACTGCCACGTGTAGCACACAAGAGTTGAGGAAAAAGTTTGCTGGCGTAATCAATTTTATGATTTGCTCGATGTTGACGGTTTGGGGCTCCCTAACGTTTAGTTGGTGTCCGGGACCAGACGCACTGACGACTGTGGGAGCAACGTGACAGCGTAAAAGAGATGAGTTCTTTGCTGTAATATTTCGACAGTTTACATTTATATTTTGGTTAGTAATGTTAGGTGCAGGCTAAAGAGCAGAAATTAGTTTAGTATCCTAGAGGCCAGGTTTCTGCGAGCCCGCAGCTCATTTTTTTGTGCTCATTTGTGAGTTAATTTATTAGTGCGCTAGCTACTTTAGATAACTAATTACTTCTTTTCTAGGTGATCGGTATTTTCAGTAGGCAGGATTATATTTGAATAAGTGTTTGCAAGTGGTTTTGCAAGTGTACATATTCCTACCATTTTGTGGTAGTAATAGTCGCGTAGAAGTGCAAGCAAATGAAGGTTAAATGCAGGGAGTGTGAGGTGTTGGTGGATTTCAAGGAAACGCGACTCTAATCGGTATAAGAGGGTGAAAGCGCAGATTTTATGTACAAATGTTGTGCATTAAGTGCACGGCTGGAAAGAGTTGACCAAGAAAACGCGAAACTTGCGCCACGTATGGGTGCTCCAGAAAGACCGCTAAAGGTATAAAATGCAAAAAAAATCGAACGCTTCTGGAACGGCTTGTTAAAGTGGAAGCATAAACGGCCGACACCGCCATCGGAAACCACAATCTCGGACATTCCAGTGCGAGCCATGTGAATGGGGCCTGCCCTGGCATGGGCGGCTATAAGAGAGCAAGTCAAGGAGGTTCGGAAAGGAACAGATACTCACAGGTGGCAGCTAGGAAGTCTAAAGGCGATAGAGAGAAAGGAAACAAAGTAAATCCCACAAATGAGACACATCTCAAAGATCTATAAAATCCACCGTTTATTGGCGGCTACAGCTGGGAAAGGTGCAACCGAACAACAGACGAAGAAGAAGGGAAGGAGCGGTAGTATAGAAGCTGACAGATCAAGGAACAAATTAGCAACGAATAAAATTCACTTGCAGAGAACAAATGTTGGTATCAGGAACAATTGCCTAAAAAAGTACATCACTAGGGGTACCTTATTTAGGGAGAGTAGACAAATGCAGGCAAGAAGACAAGGATCTAGTTAAGTGTCACAATGACGATACAAAGCAGTTTGGAGATGGTGCCGATATATTTCTGCTGGGTGACAGGAACGGCAACTTCGAGGATTGTGGATGAATACAGAAATTGTAACATACCAAGAAATCCTGGAAAAAAACCATTTTTGAGCGGGAAGCCGCTTATGAACTCAATTATTTTATATAATGGAACACTTCGCTATAACAGTCAATATATCCGCAGATCACCCGACGGCAGTCACCTCTTATTTTTTTCTATTCACGGTTTTGTTATCGTCAAAACCGTTCCCCATTGGTTTTTTTATGGCAGTCTTAATTGTTCCATGCGATCACTGGAAACACTTTAAACGATAGATTTTGCCACATATCAGAATAATGGACCATTACCGTCAATATTTCCAAAACAGTGCCTAATATTTCCCACTCTTCAAAATTTTTGCCCGAGAAAGCTGGACTTGCAGGAAGTTAATGCTCAACTTCTTCGAGTGGTGAACCCTAGCTTTTGTTAATAGAGATACCAAATATGAGAGCAAAAGCGCATAGGAATTCCAAACAGGCAGACGACCACTGAATAGTGCGTGATTAGTCGCAGGGAAACTATAGCAAGCTCCGAAAAATGGAAATAAACGAAGAGGCGGAGCGTAGTTCATGAAGTGCTCATAAGTGTATTAGCCTGCAGCTGGGAGCACTCATCAAAAGAGGAATACAGCAAAGACACGAAGAGAACGCGAAATTAAACAACCGAGAAATAGCGCTGATAGCAGCAGGCATTGAGGAAGGTTTACTGAAACGCCTCATGGAAAAGTTGGATTATAATCAATTAGAACTACTAATCAGTACGAAAATCAAACAAGTAAAAGTGGAAAAACGCTGCAGTGAAAAGAGAAGGCAAGCAGCTAGTGGAATAAGGAAATTAAGGAGGCGATGGAACACCGACAGGCGTCTTCAAGGGAACACAGAGAGGCAAAGAATCGCTGTTTTCTCAGAGGAAATATAACAAAAATAATAATCTTATCCACAAAAGAAACTAGAACAACGGTTCCTGAAGATGAAGCACGCTGCGGGGCTAGTTGGTGATTCATTTTAACTTTCGTGAAATTAAACGGCGCTACATACTTAGACGAATACACATAAAGACATGACATGACGGGCGCTGCGCACATCCCCTCAGGTCTTTCTGTGACGAATAGACAGAAATACATGACAGGACGGGTGTTGCGCAAGTCTTCTCATGTTTTTCGGTGTATTCGACTAAGTATGTAGCGCCGTTTAATTTCAAGAAAATAGAGGTGCTCGTCGAGGGCAACATAAAGCAGTCATATGATCGCTAGATGGCTGAAGCTCGCGAAGCAACAAAAGGCGGACGAAGAAAATTCTGAGCCGTATAAGTTGTCTGGGCATAAAAATCACAGCAGGCAAGATGCCGAGGAAAAATACTTGGAGGAAGACGACACTGTGAACTTCATTACATCAGTTATAGATGAAATATTTAGGAGCGACGATGAAGTCCACAAATGAGGAAACAACACCGGACAGCACAGCAGACAGAGCGTACAACTGACCAATCTTAACTGGCAAAGGGAGAATAAAACATTCCCAAATGCACATTTGCACAGATGGACGAAATTCTAAACAAGCTAAATAATGAACTTGTCCAAGAGGCAAGGAAACATTTTTAAAGCATTGGAAGCACTCACAGCGAAACGAATTCTGCAGAAATGGCGAGAGAATAAAATGAATTTTATTTATAAACGAAAGAGGAATGGCATGGAGATGAAGCCCTTCCGACCGATTAAGGGAACACATTTTTTATATAGGCTGGCAAAGCAGGCGCTGAAATTAAAAATGCAGTCATCGGTACAAAGTAATAGAATACTCGGAGAAGTTCAGAACGTGTGGTTTAGAGCGGGTAGGCGCTAAGATGATAGCCTGTCCGTGCTTACCAAATGCATAGAAATAGCTCAGGCGGAAAGCTGACCTCTGTATTTAGCCGCCCTGTTCATTAGCGGTCCATACGGCAACGTGAACAGGGAAGTCATCTGGAGAATGCTAAACGTAAAGGTATCGGTCATGATGGAATTGAGTTCCTACAAAAAATATGCCCAGGTAATAATGTTGAAATTTCATGCGAGGGATAAGAGATGCGACATGTGTCAAGGCACGCAAAGAATTAAGGCAAGGTGGTCCTCCATCACCGCTGATGTCCATAATTTAAACAAAAAATATGAAGGGAAGTCTACAAGAATGTAATCTAAGATTACATTAAAATCCATCCTACAGATTAGGAAGAAAGGTCCTTCAGCAAAGTCTCCTCGGTTTAATATATGCGGTCGATATTTTACTGTTAGCAGATAGCCAGGAAGATTTGCAAGCTTTGGTTAATTGTTGTAGAGACGAAGAAGACGCAACCGGTTTCAATTTTAGCGCAGTTAATTAAGGTCTGTTAATTTTCATCAATACAACAGATCAAGTGCTTCTACTCAAAGCCATTATGTACCTAGAGTGGCTGAATACAAATATATCACGGTATCGGTATAAGCAGGACAGATATCCACGGAAAAACGCGAAGAGTCTGTTAGGGCAAAAGGGCGAAGAATAGCCAGGAGAATTAATCATAGGGCATTATGAGGGCACGACAAATATGAAGTACTGAGAGGTGTTTAGAAAGGAATAATGGTGCCAGGACTTACTTTCGGGAATGCAGTTTGGCGCCTAAGGGTAGGAGTTCAGGCGGGAATAGAAGTAGATCACACAGCTTTTGGAAGATTATCACTAGGTGCCCATGGCAAAACCACGAACGAGGCGATACAGAGGGATATGGGATTTGCATGGTTTGAAGCACAGGAGGATCATAGTAGAATATTATGTGTTAAACGCGTGAGGAAATTGGAAAGCTATTGGAAGATCGGTGGCTCAGAAGTGCAAAGGCGACGTAATGTTAGAAGTGTAGGGTTAAAATGTATTTAATAAAATGGCGCATTGGTGGACCGGTTCATAGATTTGAACTTATAAATATGAATATGAGACTTATAAATATGAAGAAAAAATACGAGCCTGATGGCAACTGCCACCACCCCGTTTCAAAGGAGACGCTTCTTCCCTCCCTCCCTCCATCCCTTCCTTCCTTCCTTCCTTCCTTCCTTCCTTCCTTCCTTCCTTCCTTCCTTCCTTCCTTCCTTCCTTCCTTCCTTCCTTCCTTCCTTCCTTCCTTCCTTCCTTCCTTCCTTCCTTCCTTCCTTCCTTCCGTTCGTGCGTCCGTCCGTCCGTCCGTCCGTCCGTCTATCGATCCATCTATCCATCCATCCACCCATCCATCCATGAATCAATCAATCAATCAATCAATCAATCAATCAATCAATCAATCAATCAATCAATTACATGTCTCATAAGAGGCTGATTACAATTGAAGGCTGATCGCAGATCGGAGAAGCAGCGCTTCGTCGTGCAGTGCACGCTAGCAGCCTCATAAAAGCGCCCATGACTACAATTAGCGTACATACCTGCGGTTACTTGCGGGTTCGTATAGTCTGCCATTGCACGGATTTGTCCACGCACAATCTCGCCACCCTGATAGTCTGTTCCATTCAAGATAGCATCCACTGCAACATGAAAGAAAGGATCACAGACACTGGCATTTCCTTGAGTTATGTCATCATTAGTTTCAACACATTTGCTGTAAAAACACAATAGAGCATGCCTTCAAAGGGTGAAATTGCTTAAGATATATGTGAAAGCGAAAGTGTTGAATGGTGCTGTAGGCACCTGGTTTCATGGCCGCTCAGTTTTGCGGGAGCGCCTGCTCTCGAGACTGGCGACGAAGTGATCGTTTTTGTTTAAGAGAACGTAAACTCGCCTGTTTAGATCCATAGCTTTACTGCCATCGAAAACGCTAATAATTGTTACGACATCAGCGACATTGATGTTCAGTGACGCTGCCAAAAATTACCTGAGTTAGACCAGAAAATTCCTCTTTTGAGTGCCTTTTTCTGAATCAGCCTGAAGCTTCCTGCGGCTTGCCAAAAGTGGCACGATTTTGGCTCTTAAAATTCTCTGAAACAGCGGAAAACTCCTCCCCTTTGCCCAATTTTGTACCTATAAAATTTCCTATAAAAGGAGCATGCTTCGAATACAACGTTATCATGAGCCGTTCACCCCTTTGCGGTATACAGCACTTCTGCTTCCGGCAATAAATTCACAGTTGTGTCTAATTTCAGCAAAATACCTAGGTGAGTCGATAACATTGACGACAGCCTAAAGGAATTTCGCCATGCAAACCTAAACCGAGATTGCTTTTGGCTTTCACGTACACTAAATGAGCGTGAGGCGTTCGAATGAAAGATTACATGGAAGCACCTAGCGACCGTTTGCTGAAAGGCTAACTATACAGCCACCTGAATGGCTCAAATCGTGGAAATGAATATTAGTGACCATTTGATATAATTTTTTAGATGCCCAAGTCACCAGGCTTAGAGGTGACATTTTTTAACGCGATAGTGATGCAGTGCCTGGAATCTAGGTTAGCACTGGCACGGCATTTGAACTGAAAACATTGCTCTTGTTATGCTGGAGAGCTAAAACTGTAAGTGGAAACTCAGCGTAAAAAAATATTTGGAAACAGCCACGATGTTCGGATATGTGTTAGCGATGCAACATACCTCTCTAATATCAGAATTATTCCTGGAGATGGTACTTTATAATGATCGTCGGCTCGACTACGCTCACTGCAGGACGAAGGCCTCTGCCATATCTCTTCAGTTAACCCAGCGCTACGCCACCTGAGGCTGCCGTTTTGCCGCAAACTTTAGGCGAAAGCCTTTAATGGCTCATAATCGCGCGTACGCTGTAACGTTGTCTTCCACGAACAATACCGCAACTATTCAGGATAGCAGAAAGCAAATGGAAGCATCAGATAGATGAGACAAAATGCAACCCTCAGGCCGAGATTGATGACTTTAGAGCGATTATTTAATTAATTATAGCCAATTATACCTAAAAAAGGAAACAACCAAATGCGTCGACATAGCGCGGACGTCGATATAAAAAAGGGAGAGGGTGACCTCACACCCAAGAGCGTCATGATAACGGCGCGCGCGCTGGTGGCGCCACCTGCGCGCGCGCCGTTGCGCCACCTGCGCGCGAACACCAGAGGAGCCAGAAGCCAGAGAAGAAGAGAAGAAGAAAAAGATCCGAGAAGCAGACTACAAGCGCCATCAACGTCGTCTAGCATTTTAAAAAAAAATGTAGTTATTCCACCCACACCGCTTTGTTTTCTCGATTTTCAATCAATTTCCACAAGATCTCTCAAAATTCGTGATATTCTTTTTCTCTCAGGTTCCTCTATATTTATGAGCCGCTTGAGATAAACGTGAATGAGTTTTTTCCTGTTTGGATCTGCACAAAACCCTGGCCAACCCCCCACCGTAGGTATGTGCCATCGTATTTGAGGCAACAACAACAACAACAGCGCCGTCTAGATCGAAAGTGTGGCAAGGTAGAAGCCTTTGGGAGTCCTCTGGGATTGGAACCTGCGAAGCTAGAATCGCAGTCGGCAGGAGCAAAGGCTTTCGCATTGCCGCACTTTAGATTGCCAAAGTGCTCCCATAATTTTAATCTCATCCGCCCATCTACTCTGTAGTAAATTAGTCTGGCTAGTAGTTGTAAATTATTCCTTCGCCTTAGTGCAGAAGATAAGCCATAGTATGAGAGCAGTTTATGAAATGAGTGTCCTTAAGGCATGTGTGCTTTAAAGCAGAATGAAATAACATCGAGGGATACCCTACTGAAGGAAGGCATTACGGCCATGCTGCCCAAATGTTCTCTTAAAAACCCTTATTGACAGGAACGCAGCTCAAAATGCTGAACATACAGGGTGTTTCACTTAATCCTTTAGAGTATTTAAAATTAGGATTTTTAAACTAGTAAAGTGCTTTTTCCGCCGTAGCATCGTCAGCTGTGTAGTACATTAGAATATAAAGTTGAGGTGTGCTAACTAGCAACTTGGTCAAATAATATTGAGTAGTTAACTTTTTAACCATTACTTTTAGTCTCCATATTTATTGAAAGGCTTGTAACCCATCGTAAGCAATATCCACATCAGTTTTTAGAATTTCTGAAACGCTGTTACCCTCGGTGCTGTGACGCAACATATTTTGGCTACATGGCGCCAAAATACATGCGCTTTCGAGAAGCTTGCAGGCGAAGCAACCTCTCCAGTGCACGTAACCCATCCAAATAGCCAAACTTTGTTGGGCCACAGCGCCAGGAGTAACCATGTTTTTGAAATTCTAAAACTTATATGGATATTAATTGCAGTGGGCTGCACGTCTTTGAATAATTAAGGAGCCTAACAACAATAAATAAAGTTAGCTATTCAATATTAACTACCCTGCTGGTTAGCCAGTCTTAGCTATATGCTGATTATCTACAGCGCTGACAATGCCATACTGAAAAAAGCGCTCTTCTAATTTAAAAAGCTAACTTAAAAAAAAATGTGTAAAATCTAAGGTGAAACACTTTGTATGCAGGGAGTCCAAACAAACAGAATAATGACCTTTCATAGACAGAGGTTAAGCTCTTAGCGAGCAAAGTACTAAGGCTGTGCTGGGCAAGACCGTGGGGTGCTACGACGTTATTTACAATCCATACAAGCAAATTTATTTCTGCTTGGAGTTTCTTTCAAGCAGTAAAAGGGCGAACTATGAACAAATGCAGCTTAAGCTGAAACTTGCATCACATTATTTGATGGACAAAGGCCTATATCCATGACCTCCAGTTGACCCTACACAGCACCACCTGTGTCCACATTACACACCATCATCCTAATCCTATATGACTATTATCCCCCCCCCCATTTGCGGTGTGTCTGCCTTCCCTTGTGATGCACTCCCGTCATCATAACGAACCACGGGTGATGAGTCCTCCGCATTTCGTGTTCGTCATCTTGCTTTGGCTAGATCATAACTATGGTTCACCTCTAAAGTCGCCCTACTCTCTTCCTGCTTCCTAACTTTAGCCCTGTCATCTTTATTTCCGGAGCTCGCAGCGTTGCCCCGGTTTCAATTTCAAGCCTTTCCGTTAACTTCAAAGCTTCTGCCCCACAGGGAACTGCTGGGTGGAATAAACTACAATGTACTTTCACTCTAGACTAATGTTAAAAATCTGCATTCATCAGTTAAGAGCCTGTCATGTGCAGTCCAGGTTATTTATATTCTCGTAATTAGTTCTCTCTCATCGTCTCAATCAGCGGTCGCCACTTGCCTGAGATAGGTCGCCATTTCTCTTTACTCTACCATTACCTCGCTGTCTATCGCAGCTTGTTCATATCGATTTTTATTTCCAACATTCAACTTCCAGTGTTGAGGTGCTCCACTATGAGCCGCAATCATTCCCTTATGTTACCAAGCACAGAAATGGCATAAGAATCAGACCGTACAGAGCTATTCACAAATACTATCAGTCTCAATCTCTTCAATCCCAGTGTCTGAATACGTCTTTTAAACCCGCGTCGAGTGGCAGAGGAAAAAGTGCGTTCCCTTTATATCCCTTTCTTTTAATATCACTGTACGTGTTTGGAGGTCGCCCAGGAGGCGACCGTGGCCACGTTTATTAGAGGTCTGGCGAGAAGAGATAGCAGTGGAGCGGCGGCTACAGCGACCGGCAGATGCCAGGATCTCGAGCGGTCTCAAGGGCGTGCCGACGCCCATTCGTCCTTTTCGACATTTCGCCGCAGTCGGCCGCGCGGGTTGCTACAGGGTTTCCTGCTTGAGACCCCTAATTGCTATGTGTCAAAGAATTGTGCAGGGCATCCGGGGTCCAAAGGCGAGTCTCAGGCGGGCGACTCTGGCTATGGCGTTGCGAACAAGCTTTCGGTGGGCGTCGAGGGACGCCAAAATAACGGCCTGAGGGGCGAGTTGGTGCATGATGAAATGAACGGCTGCGCAAATCAGGACATAGACAAGAGACACCAGTGCACATGTGGTGTCTCTTTCTTGTCTGTGTCTTGATTTGCGCAGCCGTTCATTTCGTCGAGGGACGCGTATTAGCAGGTGAAGAATGTGGGTTAGCCTGCTGAGTGGACCCAGCACCGGCTGTTCTGGTGCAGCAGCTGACGGCCGGCGCATGATGCGCGACACAACAGAGATAGCTAGGTTTGTCGAGGGTCCCGAGATTCGCGCAATTGTTGCCAATGCGAGCTGCCCGGTAACCAGGCAGGTGGCTAGGCGAGGCGTGGCGATGTGTGAGGAAGGGGAATGGCTGTGGTGGACTGCATGGGGCTGCTGGGACTCGCTCACAGCGTGCCGTGGACTGATTGGCTTGAAAATGACGGTCGGCCGCACGAGTGGTGACTTTTCCACTGGCTCCGAGCCCTTCATGAAGGGGGATGCCGGTTAGGTAGCGGTAATCGGAGGCGGCCTATGCACAGTGGCAGCAACCAGGCGCATGACCGCGGGCCTGGTCAGCCTGGGCATCGTGCTAGATGGCGGCTGATCAAGCTGCAGCCTGATTGGAACCTGAAACTGCTGTCGACGTGAGGTTGTGTGCAGTGGTCTCCCGTCGAACTTTCGTTCCGCGGCGGCCGAGACGGGGGTGTCCGGCGTCTTCGAAGATTTTAACACCACTGGGGAACAAGCAGAGCCCACATCAGAGGCCTGGTTTGGCTTGAGGACAGGCGCTGACCTCAGTGTCCTTTTCAAGCAAAGTAGGGCTGGACACAACCGTAATGCTTGTTAGTGCTGTCAGTGTTTTGGCCTTCTCATCCTGCTCCTCATGACATTTGGTGCTTTGGGGACCTTTCAAGGGGTTGGGGTTTTGGCTAGCAGGCTTGGTTTTGCCGAGGGCTCTTTAGCCAACGGCCGCAACGTCGCTGTAGAGGCCTGTTGAGCTGTTGGCCGTTGTGACAAGGCAGGCGAAATCCGCGAAGTGGATGCGGCTGCAGAGTGTTCCTTGTCACCAGGAGGCAGTGGCGACAGCTTCTGTCAAGGGCGATGGGGTAGAGGAGGCAGAATTTGTGTCTGGGTGGGACCTATTGAATGAGGCCTAGCAGGAACATCATTCGACGGTGTCGTGGGCGGAAACGAAGAAGCACTAGGCGGCAGGTCCAAAGGTGCGCTGAAGACAGCTGTGGCAGCAGGACCAATCAATAAATCATTGAAGCAATCAATCAATCTTATTTTTCCGGAAAAGAAGCTGGATGAAAGAAGCCGAAAGAAACTGGGCGGCCAAGCTCGTGTTGAGCCTACCTGGTGTGTCGTGGAGAGGTACGTACGGCCGGGCCTGAGACACTGGGCAAGAGTGGCGGGCAGGTGGCCAGGGGCTGCCGAGGCGGGCAGTGTTCTGCCGAAGGCCGAGAGTGAGCGCCGTAGAGCGGAAGCGGGACGTAGGAGGCACCGAAGTCCGCCAAGATGGCCGCGCACAGCTCATCGTATGGCCGGCAGCCCAAGGCAGGGCAGGCGAGTCGGCGCAGGAGGTCGGGCGTGATGATATAGCAGAGGACTGCGTGTTTGAACGGCTGGAAAGAGATGCCGTTCATGTACGACGCAGTCTCGAACTGAGTGACCAGCCTCCAACGCGCTGTGGCCGGAACGCCGGAAGCGGCGGGTCGAAGCCGGGGACCTGCCAGTCAGCCATCTTGGAGGAGGCGACCGAGACCATGTTTATTAGAGGTCTGGCGAGAAGAGATAGCGGTGGGGCGGTGGCTACCGCGACCGGCCGATACCAGGATTCGAGCGTTCTCAAGCGCGTGCCGTGCCGTCGACCCTTCGTCCTCTTGGGCATTTCGCCACCGCCGGGCGTGCGGGTCGCGACACCAACTTTCCTGTGGAGGACTTCAGCTGCTTATAAACCCACACGATCATGTAATACATGACGCAAGCCAACAGTCGCCAGAATCCAGCATAGCGGATTTTTTTTTATTTCTGGTGCTCATCAGTGGGAGATAAGCTATTATCTTTCAAAGATAAATGGTTGCAAAGCAGAAGAAAAACTACCACATGCCGCTGGTGGCATACGAACCCACGGCCTCCTAAATTCTGAAAGTCTTGATGCCATAGGTAGCATAAGAGGTTTCTCGCACCGCTCCTACCCTCACTGTTCGATCGCGTTACTGTTCGCGCTGGCGAACACTCTAAATGTTCGTTTACACTGCACATAAATACCACTGAAGGCAGAAGAATCGATAGCCGTCGTCCTAGCTCAGTTGATAGAGCACAGACCGCGAAATTCGGAGTTCGTGGTTTCTGATCTCATCGGCTGCATGTGGTTGTTTTTCTTCTGTTTTTAATCAACTATCTTTCAAAAATAATTTGCCTATTAATCTTCCATTGACCAACACCCCGAATTCAAAAAATCCTGTTACTCCTTGGTTTCGGTGATTGTTGGCTTCCGTCATGTATGTAATTAAGAGCCCCTCTTTTCCCTTCCCTTGTCTTCTCACCATCAAGCAATGGTATTCTAAACTAGGATCTCGCAACGCCTGCATCACTGGTCCTGTTCCATTGACTCAAATGCTCTCTTTTTATATCAGAATGCGTTTACAAGAGCTAGTTATATTCGCCACCTTTAACTTTGACCTGACTGATGCCGCGGATATGGTCTACAGCCGAGGATCTTCGGAAACCAGCCTGTTCTGGTTACTGAAGCCTAAGGTACTTCTGCTTCTGCTGACGATTCCTTTAGTAAAAATTGTGAGCAGTAAGATTAAATTAAATGGTGTGTAATTTTTAAGGGGGATAATAATATAATATTTCACTCAACTTTGCCATAAAAACTCCTATGGGTTAGGAAGATAAAGAAAAATTTTTCGGGACACCGACAGTGTGCATCGAATGCCTGGCTATCAAGTTGCAGTAAAACCCTATGGTGCATAGTGATCTTATCTGAAAAAAAAATTGGTTCCTGTTTAAGATACAGAGCTGAAATTTTTCAAATTTGTGTGCCATACTGTGGTATTTTTGAATAGAAAGCATCAGCTTTGCGTTTTGCTTTATAGGAAATAAGCATTAAATACGAAGAGCTTATTTGCTTCGTTACCTTGAAAGGCAAGTTTGTTGTGAAATAAGAAGTTATTTAAAGCAAATATAATTCATTAGTTCCGTTCATGCTGCAGGCATGTAGTAAAGAGTAATAAAATATCAAGACGAATCTAGTATAGTGGCTGCTGAGATTTTCCATATATACAAAAATATTGTTTCAGAAAGTGGGCCAAGTTTGGTTCCAGATTGACAGTACAAGATGGGCCTGTTCAAAACTTCTAGCGTCGTTTCCGTTGGTCTGTGTTTGAAAGCATTCATCGGGCATTCCTTTGTCTTCCTTGCACTTTTGGCTAGGGCAGATCCTCGGCAGAATCCGGTTTCTGCCCATATTGGGTACAGAGACATTACAATGTACACCTAGTTTGAGAAGCCGGTTTTGTTCCACGGAAGTAGATACTGCTATTTAAAGCGCTGCTTTTACAAGCAAGTGTTCGGAAACCGGTGGCGAAAGGATTGTCTTGAGAATGGCTGTTTGCTTTTTGATAGACTCTCACTTATTAAATCTCCATTGTGCGACTTTAGGCTACGTATGTCTACAAAAAATCTCTTAAATACGATGTTTCAATGTATTAAATTCATAAAACCAATAAAACATTGGAAATCACATTAAACACATAAAAAAACGATTCTCTCGTCCAAACAAACATGGAGAATTTCGGTTTCAGCATACACTTTCCGTAAATTATGGGATGCAGATGATTCCTAAAGGTCTCCTCCGAAGAGCGAACAATTTACAGCTCAGTGCAGAAGGAAAGTTTTATTCACGCCACTGCATGATACATTGTGCTCATATTTTTTCTCTGATGTGGATTGGTGTCGGTACTGACGCCCGTCAAGCTCCACAGTCGTGGCTTTTCCTGGCGTTCCTCACCGCTGTTTGTGCAGCTTTGTGCGGCTGTTTTTTTGTGGTAAAATAAAGCAAACCTAAAAAAACAGCAACAAATATCTACACCTAAACCATGTGATGAGGGTTGAGTTTCTCAACGCAATTCCTCATGGGCGATTGAGCTAAAGAGTCCGACAACAGACCCACTGCCAAGTACTGAAAGCTTGGTTTGTCCGCCAAGTCCTATCTTTGAAGAGACCAGAGCAGCTTCGAGATCTTCTTTTGCGCCACTTGGAGTCTTTTCCTTGGTCCTCTAAAATGCGACAAATACCACATCGCCAAACATAGCATCATAATCGACGGGTACAAAAAAACCTCTGCGCCAAAGCCCATTCAAGTCTCGACATGGGAAAATGAAAAAACAAGATAATAAGTCGAGGAATGGCTGTGCAGCGATATTAATCAGCCGTATAAGAGCACCAAGCGATTGCCTGCTTGCCTGGTCGAAAATAAAGACGGCTGCAAGAATGTTGTCTAGCCTGTACGACGGATCGACGACATATTCAACCAACGCTGCCTCTCCAAGCAAATGTAATCGATGTATCGATAAAACGGGTGTAGACCAAATATAATCGATGATGCACATCCGGAAAAGATGCCCTTTATCTCGCCTGAGGACCTATAGGAATTCGAAGTCATGCAATTCAAAGCTTTTTCTCGGCATCAGGAACCTTTTAATAAGCTATGCACACAATGCTTGTAGGCCCGAAGTGCAAAGCTTGTCTACTCTACCTCCGCGATGTTGCAGTCGTCGCAAGGCAAGACAAGCCAAGCAAGCTTGGGAAGAGAAACCACCGAGCGCCCCTGTGGCGGTAGCCGTGTCACATAATCTGTAATAAACGGAGGTCGTTTGCACTCGCTAAACGAAGTACAAACTACTCTGTTAGCTGTTAGCGACTTTATTAGCTGGCACAGAATTTGGCGCCTACCGTAGAGACACCGCTATCGCGCATTTCAGAAGGCTAGGCAACAAGAAAGCTCTCTGGATGAATGGATGGCTGGATGGATGCACGGACGGACGGACGGATAGAAGGATGTACAGGCGAGTTTGCACATTTCAAGGTCCCATAGCCACAGCACAATCCTCACATTACACGCATGTGTCCTGACCACGTAGGGCCATGGCACTGACACCCAGGTTCACACAGCGAGAATTGGGCGTCCGGGTTTTGCGACGCAAGGAGGGCCTCTCAATCCTCCCATGTTCCGATTGCGGGTTGTCCCTGCGGGAGAGGATCGCCAGGGCTGCCAAAGAGGATGTGATCCAGTGTGGCGTACGGCTCTCCGCAGAGAGTGCAGATAGAGTGTTGTGTGAGTTTTGAGAGCGTGTGTGCCCGTTCCCCCGAGAAATACCGGCTGGCGTCGCCATTTCCCGGCAAATGATTCCTCAGGCAGTGTTATCGGCGGCCTCATTCCCGGGATTGCCAGAGTGAGCCGGCACCCACACGAGCTCAATACGCCTATCGGAATTTAGGGTGCACATTTTCAATATCTGCCACGCGGGCGGATGGGCGCGAACGGGGGCGAACTTAAGAATGGCTGTTTTGGAATCGCTAAGTACATAAGCCGCATTGGTTTAGGCGATGGCTAATGCTATGGCTGCTTCCTGTGCTTCTTCCGGGTACAAGAAAGGGGGGGGGGGTCTATGAGGACGGTGAGGGGGGGGCTGCTGGACGGTAAGCCACAGCAACTGAAACGGTCTAGACCACACGCGGCGTCCACATAGCGCACATTTTCTGAAGTGCCACATTCTTTTTTTATTGCTTTGGCTCGCGCGACTCGTTGGGAAAGGTGAGGGGAGGAAATATGGGAGTTGCTATGGTGTGGCTGGCTGAGGTATGTCAAGACATTCCAGCAATTATTTGTAGAATTTATTGCAGAATATAGATTTGTGTTCTATAAGTGGTTTCAGAAAAAATTTTCTCGCATAGCCAATGCGTTGAGGTATGTGACGAAACCAAATGCCGGGCATAGATACAAGACAAAGCTCACATGACAAAGCCTGACAAAGTATGCATGGCAAGGCATGTGCAAAACGCTTTGCCATGTGCTATTATTATCGTCACCGGCACATGACCGTGCAAGACGCGCACATAAGGGGTTGTAGCTCTACTGAGGGCGAGGAGGCTGCGATTTCTCTCGCAGTCACCGAAGGCAACAGAACAGGCGAATCCCTGGTAATCACCTCGCACTCGCAGGCTGCCTGTCGCAATCTCCTGCGAGGCAGAATTGGCAAGCTTGCTTTCCGAGTTCTAAGCCAAGGCTGCTCAAGCGAAACAAAACATTCTATCATGCGGACGCCGGGACACGCCGGCCTGCCCAGGAACCACGAAGCGGACGCCATCGCTCGAGGACATACTAACTGAGCGACGGCTGATGCGTTGGAACTCGAGCCAGTTACCCAGACGTACGGCGACATACTGGAGACCCTTAGGGGACTATGGAGAATCTATCCCCCACCTCACAGCAAACTCACTAAAGAGCAGACTGTGAGTTGGAGGCAGCTTGAAACACACAAATATCCATGCTTATTTATTCTAAACAAGATGCACCCCACTACATACACGCTGGTGTGCCCATGGTGCAGAGATACAGCCACGCTATGCCACACCGAGTAGGGATGCCAACACTACCTGCAGTCCCAGTCGTACACAATGCCACGCCGGATGAGCGAAGGTAGGGCTGTCCAGCTGGGAACCTGGAGATCAGCTTTAACTGTTCGAATGGGCCCAAACTGCCGCAGTGCCGCAGGAGTCCTGGACTAGGGACTCCATCCATGACTCCGAAGACGCTTTGAGCAGTATATGGACATTTTCTCTCTCTCTCTCTAGACAGGTGGTTAGAGCGCGCATAGGCTTATGTGATCGTCAGAATGTTGAGAATGTTTCAGCTTTATCTCTAAAGTTCATGGTCACCTTTAAATTTATCGCGGTAGAGAGCGGCGGGTATAGAGATCTTCGCCGGCCGCCCTTGCTGCTTACCTGTGTCTTCTTAAGGCACAGTTTTACTCAAAGAAGTTTGTCTTTCAGCACATGAGAGTCCCTCTTTTCCTGAGTGCCGTCCCTCTACCTGAAAATGTCAACTGTGTAAGCAGTCACATCGGAGACTACCCAGCTGGGATAGTTACTCTTTTATAAATAAACAATTGCTTGTGCGGTCTGTGTTGTGTCTTGCTGGATGAATGAGTATACATGAAAAATAGAGCACGTAGAAATTAGCGGAGGATGCACGAATATGCTGCAGATCTCCACATTAGCCAAACGATTAGCCTCGCATCGTCCATAAAAATTACACTAGTAAAGGGAGGTTAAACATACAGCTGGCTTTGAAATTGACCACATAAGTGATGACCACCTTTTTATTAATAATGTGAAGGCATTAGATGTCTCATCAAAACGAAAACCTGGCGTCGCCAATGCAGTATTGCATTGTGTTCGGTTTTATGGCGCATAAGCAGTTCAGACCATCATGCGCCAAATACATTGTATAATTTCTTTCAAAAATTGAGTGTCCGCCGCGACAGTCCTTGTCCGGACAAGGACTACAAGGAGATTTAAAAATAAAATAAAGACCTCAGCCTTCTTATCAGGCCTGCGAAATTGGATAAGGAGTATCATGAAATCCGTGAAAGCATAGTTTAAAATTTTAGAATTTATAGCTCTTGTGATATTATAGTTGATTTAAGATCGCCTCTTCTTTCAGGAAACTAAAGACAGCTGAAGTATCTAAAAGTTAACTATCTCCTAGAACTAAATTCGGGTGAAAAGAAATGGATTCTTTCTCAAATACAGTAAAATGTTTTTCCTTGTCATTCGAGTGCTGTGCACGAAAATATGGGATTTACTGTAAGCTCACAACATTTCTCACATAGAAGTTTGCCTTGTTTTGTCAGTAGGAAGTTGTGTCTAAGGTGTGTATGTCCAACGCGCATGCCGCATAAAATTACATCTATAAAACGCTCCTGTTGCCTACATGATCTCCATTCTCCCAGAGTGGTTTTACTAAATATAGTTTGTTATTTTCTTCACTATTCAGGGTAGACTGCCATTTTAGGTATATTGATGACTAGCTTTACGCGATCTGCATAGGGTATATTTACAGTCCTGACTTTCTTATTGCGAGCTTGTGCAGCTACGCGTCAGCTCTCTTGTTGCCACGAATTCCAAGTTGGCTTTGTACACAGCAGAACTTAATTTTCAATTTTACATCCGTCTTGCTAAACATATAAAGCAAACATGTATATAAGGGAATCTTTTATTGCCTGCAATTTTCTGCTGTATTTTATGACTACTTTGTCAACACTGTTTTTTGTTGATTCTACTGTATTGACTGCATATTGTTCCTGCTGGTCTGCGTATGTCCCAAGTTTCATGTGTCCAATCCCATATTGGTCCAGTTTGGAGCGATAGTATGTACAGTGAATAAATAAATAAATTTCATGTTCTTGTGTTTCAGCAGTTACGATGTTACGCATTATATATCTCCTATTAAAGGTTCTCTTGCATTTCTGGCGTGTAGTTGTCACATGTGATAGGAAGTTTGAAATAGAGGTATGAACTGAAGAAGTTTGGAGAAGACGACGAGGATGACGATAAGCATGAAGTGTATTAACCCAACAACAAAGAAGATGAAGAAGTAGTATTCGCGACGGTGGAAAGAGATTGATGAAGAAGAGAAGACGACGACGACGAGGATGACGTGTACCGACGCCGAGGTTATAAAAGCGCGGGAGATAGCGTGGCACGGGGCGAATGAACAGAGAAGCGGAGGTTCCGGCGGGTCAGGAACACCTCGGATAGAAGAGAGCAATGCCGGCTACTGCTCCGGTGATCTCCAGTTCTACGGCGTCGCACCGTGGATTTCCTGCCATTCCTCAGCCCGTTCCGGGAAGTCAGCGAATGACGGGAGCACTTGCTACGGCCAGGGGTTCTTCCGGTGCTGTTACCGCCCATCCGGGTGGCGCCCACAACGCCAACATCACCGGCATCACCTCCACGGACACTTGGACCCGGAGCGTGTACGGCGCCGCCAACGACGCTGCGAGCGACGTCAGCTTGAGCACTTCGAACGCCACCTCGACGCCGGCTACCTGGATACGAATGACTGGACCCATGCAACGCTTCATTAACACCGAACAGTGAACACGAACGCTGAACGCTAGTAGACTAGGTGCTCCCCGGTAGTGTGTATTGCTAGTCTTTGTGCTTTGTGTTAGGTTTGTTAGTTTTCTGTTTTAGTTTCTGCGTCACGTAAGGCGTAATAAATGTGCGTCAGTGTGGGTACACCTATCGCCTAGTCCATTCTCTCGGCCCGAGTGTTTTCCGGGGATCCGTGACAACGTTAAGTGGCGAGCCTGCCTGCCAGGATTCATTTCCTTTTTTTCATTTTGTTTTGCCTCGAATCTTTCTGTTCTCTCGACAGCAGAAAGTATGAATTTGGCAAAAACGTTAGAACTCGCTCTCACGCTAGGGTTAAGCAAGGAAGAGGGGATGAGTCTCTATGACGAGGAGGCAAAGAGGCAGAGAGAGGAAAGGGCGCAAGCACGCGAAGACGCTCGTGAGAGTGAAGAACGGGAGGATAAAACAGATCGTGAGACTGAAGCGCGGGAGGATAAAAAAGCTCGCAAGGCAGAAGAACGGGAACCTAAAAGAGCTCTCGAGGCAGAAGAACGGGGAAAAAGAAGGATAGAACCGGAGGAGTTGCTTTTGTGGAAACAGGCGCAGGTCGCGGGAGAATATCAGGAGAGCACGGACGATGGTCAATGTTCCTTAGCGGGTACAGAATCTCCCAGACCAGCCAGAGTTTGTCCATGAAAGCTGATGCCTCCCTTTGATGGCTCCTTTGGATGCATATCTGCAAAAACTCGAGCGGATAGCATTGGGGGAAGGCTTGGAGCGCTGTGAATGGGCCACGGCATTGAGCATGTGTTTTGTCGGGGAGGCACTGAATGTGGTTGGGAGGATGCCTGCTGCTGATTTCATGGACTACGAGAAAGTCAAGAAGGCACTCCTCTAAAGATTCAGGCTTGCTGCGGCAGAGGGTTCTCGTGAGAGATTTCGCACCGCGAAACCTGAGGATTTTGAAACCGCTAAGCAGTTTTCCTCCAGACTGTCCAACTATTTCGATAGGTGGCTTGATATATAAAACACAGAAAAGAGTTTTGAAGGGGTGTGTTTCAAGCTGGTGACAGAGAAGTTTTTAGCATGTTGCAGCCCAAATGTAGCGCTATTCCTGAAAGAAAGTTATGTTCGTTGTAAGAGTTTGCCGACACTGTAGACCAATTACTCGAGGCTCAAGGGTCTGAGAAATATGAATAAGGGAAAGGAGGAAACTCAAAAGGTCTTAGAGACAGATGAGACAAAGCCAAGAGCATAAGGCGGTGAATCTAAGACGCCAGTGAGGTGTTTCATTTGTGGCAAGGTGGGACACCGTGCAGTTGACTGTCGGACAAGTAGCGTTGCCCAAAAGACACAGGTTGTGTGTTAAGGTTGTAAGAGGAGAGGACACACTGTGGATGAGTGCCGATATAGAATTCAGGACAGAGATGCATGCGTTGTCGACTCTCGGGTAGAACATGTCACACCTCCTGAAGTTCCACAGCTGAAAGGAGAGCAAACGCCGCTGGAAAATGAAGCAGTGAGTGGAACACCCAAGTCGAAAGCAGCAATGCCGGTGCTGGTTAGGCAAATAGGAGACCGTCCTATATTGGTGCCTAGAGACAGCGGAGCTAACACAGTCTTGGTTCGGAGAAGCCTGGTGAAGGACGAGGATCTTACAGGGCTAAGCGTAGACAGCTGGGCTAGTTGGTTCACAGTCGCATTATGATACATCGTTCTGGCGCACGAAAAACACGGACGAAGGAAGAACAGACACACAATCGCCGGACATCAACTGAAGTTTATTCACAGAAACCAGTCCTATATGTACAGATGTGACCACCAGGTAGCTGATATCAAAAGCACAAAATCGGGAAAACCAAAAGGCAATCAACCAGAGCCACAGGTTCCATATCGCACACGTGCCTTCATGCAAATCGCCCACAATTTCTGTGCCTAGCTTAGAAGAAAGGAACTAGATTATCTGAAGGCTAACGGTGTTGATCGTGTCAGCTAGGCACAGAAATTGTGGGCGATTTGCATGAAGGCACGTGTGCGATATGGAACCTGTGGCTCTGGTTGATTGCCTTTTGGTTTTCCCGATTTTGTGCTTTTGATATCAGCTACCTGGTGGTCACATCTGTACATATAGGACTGGTTTCTGTGAATAAACTTCAGTTGATGTCCGGCGATTGTGTGTCTGTTCTTCCTTCGTCCGTGTTTTTCGTGCGCCAGAACGATGTATCATAATGCATCTTACAGGGGAAGCGTCGGTCGTCACTCTTGTAGATAGCGCAGTAAGGTACCTTCCTGAAACCAGGATTCTAGTGTCCCGCCATATTATACTGGGCAGGTAGTGGCGAAATGCGTAGAGCAACCAATCTACAATCTCATCTTGGGAAACATTGCGGTTGCTAGTGTCGCGGACCTAGATCCCGAGTGGAGGATGCTCGACTTTTAGGAATAACCAAAGTAGGAAAGGCCAAGACAGCTCAGGCGAGTGATGGGGCAGTCAGTTTCTCGTCGGCAGTGGAGACAAGAGCTCAAGTGACAGCCCGAGCAACGCAGCGTCCGCTCTCTATTCCTGTTACAATGTGTCCGAGCGTAACATCGGGCGAAATTGTAATTAGGGAAAGAGAAGACACCAGCCTGAAAGCCTGTTACGAAAGAGTTGGGGAAAAGGTTAAAAGAAAGGAGGAGTCATACGCATTCAAATATCAATAGGTAAACGGCGTTCTGAACAGGGAATGCTTATTTAGCTCGGGAAGGCACGTCCAATAGCTGGTGTTACCGAAAAATATGCGTGATACAGTGTTACGCTTAAGACATGACGTCATTATGGCCGGACACTGGGGTGTTTGAAAAACGGTGTCTAGAATCACAGAGGAGTTCATCTGGACATGTGGCCAGAGTGGCGTTAAAAGCTTTCTTCGCTCGTGTGACGTGTGCCAGCGCACAGTTCCGAAGGGAAGAGTTTGTCCCGTACCTCTGGGAAAGATGTCAGCCATCGACTTACCGCTTTAAAGAGTGGCTGCTGACATTGTGGGGCCAATCTCTCCATTATCCTACATAGGCAATAGATATGTGCTTACCCTGGTTGACGTGGCCACTCGTTATCCTGACGTTATTCCATTTAAGACTATTGACAGTATCCAAGTAGCGGACGGTCTTGTGGAGATGTTCTAGAGTTATGGGCTCCCGAGTCAAATTTTGAGTGACCGGGGCTCAATATTCACGTCGGAACTAATGAAGGAAGTTAACCGCCTTTTGTCAGTTTTTCGAAACTTTTGACAACTAGGCGCAGAAATGATAAACCTCGGGTGGATAAGAAAATTCGCTCGCCAATTAACAAGAAACGGCGCCTGTATGCTCTGTACTTAAAGACTCGCAGTCAGTCTGTTTTCCAGGAAATGCGTCACGTCAACTACAGAATTAATCAGGAAATAAAGGCACCTAAACAAACTTATATTTCATCGCTTGACGCAAAGTTGAGGGATAATCCTTAAGAATTTTAGGAATTTGTTAAAATGAATAGTAAAGAGGCCACCACTTTCTCATGTTTAACAGTTGGCGAGAAAACAGAGCTTGATGATTATAAGAAGGCTTGCTGTCTGAATTCCTATTTTAAAAGTCTTTTTGTGAGACATACACTGTTGAACTGCCTTAAATACCAGAAATAGTCTACGAAAATATGCCTATGGTTACTGCCACATATAACGGTGTTCTCAAACTAATTTCCAATCTGAACAACAAATCAATTGCCAGTCATGATAGCATTCTGTCGCAGTTATTAAAATCCTGCTCACAAGAAATTGCGCATTTTTAGTAGCTCTGTTTACTAAAGCATTAGATACCATTTCATTACCTGCAGAGTGCAAGGTAGCCCACGTCGTTCCTATTCATAAAACGGTCCCAAAAGTGCACTAAAAATCTACAGGCCTATTTATCTGACATGGGTATGTTGCAAAAATTCGAAGAAATTATACACAGTGCTTTGATGAAACACCTTCAAAGCAATAATTTATTTCGAACGCTCAACATGGATTCAGGCCTGGCTTGTGGTGTAAGAATCAACTGGTGGAGTTCTTCCATGATCTCTTTTACTCGTTGGACCTTAGACTTCAGGTAGACTGCATAATTTTGGTTTACGGAAAGTTTGTTTTGTCACCGTTTCTCATGCATTGCTGTTGCATAAATTATCTTATCTCGATATACACTCTACAGTAGTAGAGTGGATTGAGAAATAGCTTGTCTGGTCCAACTCAGCATGTTTTAATAAACGGGACAAAATCGACGCCTGCCACCGTAACCTCTGGCGTGCCCCAAGGTGCTGTTTTGGGGCCTTTGTTATTTTTAGTCTTTATAAATGACATTGTCCAAAATATTAATATTACATATTAACGATTAATAATTGATGCTGAAAGGATAAATGGTTCGCGTGAGACATGTGTAAGCACTCCCTCTATCTTTCTATGTGATAAAGAACTCTTGTTTCTGATGCAACGGTACTGCTAGCACTGGTGATGACGTGTCTTTGATGTATATATATGTTGCATGTGTGAAATAAATTTGTTGGAAGTTAGCGCTCGTGTTGTTCGTTTTTTCTGTGTCCTGTCTACTCTTCGCTATAGTCTCTTGCTTGATAGAATGCAAAGCGAGGTTATATGCATATACATTGTGATATACAGGAATGCAGATAATGATTGTGATTTTAGCAGTTTGCAGAATCATCCGAACAAAATTCATGCTTGGTGCACTAAGTGGGTCATGTCTTTGAACAGTGCAAAATGTCAACTTGTGTCATTCACCTGTAAACGGTTTCCTGTGAGATCAGCGTATAAATTGGACAGATTACTTCTTGAAAACGTCCAGCATTAAAAATATCGCAGGGTCTATTTTTCAGAAAATTTAACATAGAATGGACACATTTAATACTTAACTATAAAGGCATCTCGTATGCTAAACTTCGTTAGACGTTAGACACTGAAATAGGCTACACAAAAGGATTGGTGATCGTAAAACGTCTTCAGAGTTTCTGTCTTTATTGTCACGCAGTCTTGCGTAGATGATTATCATCCCGTTTTCTTCACATCTTTTGACTGGCATTGCGCTTCATGCGATATGGTATTTAATGATAGCGTACCCTTTCCATTTCTGTGTTGTAATTTTGCACCGCGGTACACTCAAGACCGTTTGCCTTCGAGATGACTTATATATTTTAAGTATTTTGTTACTTTCATGGTTTTACCAACTGTGCTTACCTGTTTTAAGTTTTTTTCACATGTTCATTTTCCTCCAGTTGTCCCCCCCCCCCCTGCAATAATGCTCTTGTCGGGCTGCAGGCACTTGTATAGATAAATAAATAATGCCACACCATCCCATGTGTAATGGTCTTGTAGAGCGGTTCAACCGCACCCTCAAAAATATGATCAGCAAATATGCCTGGAGAGACCTACTGACTGAGAATACCTCCCAGCTCTTTTGTTCGCTTACTGCGAAGTACCGCAAATGAGTCTTGGTTGCTCGCCCTTCTAGATGTGTGGGAGAACCGTTAGAGGTCCACTTACAATGCTCAAAGAGCTGTGGGCTAATAAAGAGATTGCATCAGATCTTGAGAAAACATACACATACGTTCTTGAGTTGCGCGAGAAGTTGGGGTAAACATGGAGGCTTGCACACCAAGGCCTGGAAAGGGCGCACGAACGCTATAAGGGCTACTATGACAAGAAAGCCACTCACAGAAATCTGAATCCGTGTGACAGGGTTCTCATCCTGCTACCCACGGATCATGGTTACTGATGCAATGAAAGGACCCTTACCTTGTGACGCAGAAGAAAAATGACAAGGATTATGATTTTTTGGAAAATAACACTAAGAAGGTTTTTTTCATGCAAATATGTTTTAAAAATACGAAGAAAGAGTTCCGATACAGTACACCCCCAAGGTAACATGCTCGTAGTGGCAGAGGAGACAGATGATGTTGCCGAGGTGCCGACGTGTAGTGGGAAAAAAAGTGTAGGATGGAATAAGGTACTAAGAAACCGCAATTTCAATGAAGACAGAAGATCCAAATAAGCAGCTTTAGCTATCTCTGGGATGTATCTTTTTGTTGCTGTGGATGATGTTGTTGTGTGCTTATACAACAGACTGTGTTGCTGACATTAACATGTCTATTAAGGACACCGTATGGACAAAGGCAGTGGTTTGTTAATGTTCTGTAAATGCAATTTGGTGTGCTGTGTCAGTGGTGTGCTTTTGGTGCTTGCTTGACATCTGCGGTGTGTTGTGTGCTGGGTCCAGAATGGCCACAGAAGATAGTCGGTTGGCTGGCTGGCTTGAAGATGAGGATGATGTGAGCTGTTTTTATAGAAAAAAATCTTGAGAGAGGGGGCCCCTGGTCACATGAAATAGGAAGTTTGAAATAGGAGTATAAACGAAAGAGGATGACGATAAGCATGATGTGTATTTACTCAAGAACAAAGAATATTCAGTCTTCCTTCAAATGGGAAAAAATCATATGTGGAGAAGAGAAGACGACGACAAGGATGACGTGTACCAACGCCAAAGTTGTAAAGCGCGAGGGATAGCGTGGCACGGGGGAAAGAACAGATAAGCGGTGGTTCCGGAGGGTCAGGAACACCTCGACTGGAAGAGAGCAACGCCGGCTACTGCTCCGCTGATCTCGAGTTCTACGGCGTCGCATCCTAGACTTTCTGCCGTTCCTGAGCCCATTCCAAGGAGTCAACGGCTGACGCAACCACCTGCTATAGCTAGGGGTACCTCCCGCGATGTTGGCACCCATCCGGGTGGTGGCCCCAGCTCTAACACCACCACCATCACCTCCACGGGCACTTGGACAGGGAGCTTGTATGACGTCGCCAAGGACGCCGCCAGCGACGCCAGCCTTAGCACATCGAACTGCACCTCGACGCCGGCTACCTGGATGTCACTGACTGGACCCATGCAACGCTTCATCAACACCGAACCGTGAGCACGAACGCCGAACGCTAGTAGACTGGGTGTTCCCGGTTAGAGTGTATTGGTAGCCTTTGTGTTTTGTGTGCTAGTGTTTTTGTCACGTAGGGTGTATTAAATGTGCGTCTGTGTGGGTACACCTGTCGCTAGCCCATTTTTATGGCCCGAGTGTTTTCCGACGATCCGTGACAGCAGTGCTGTCATTACACGCAGCGAGTCAATCTAGATGATGTTGTTTTGATTGATCTTTTTCACTCTTTTTGCTACAGCCGCAGAAATGGCATAACACTCAGCTGAAAAATTGACGCGCACTGAAGCAACCTGACTACCTTTTCCCATTTATCTTGCATTACAGCACCTCCAACGTAAAGTGCTGTCTTAGAACCGTCTGTATAAAATGCTGTGTATTCTCTGTATTTTTTCGTCTAGCGCCAAAAATTCTTGTAATATGCGTTCACATGGAGTTTGCGTTTTGTGATATTGTGTCAGTGTGTAGTCGCCTACAGCGGGAAAGGTGTACCAAGGTGGCAGTGGTTCGGGGTCTCTGGGAAACATCATGTATTGCGTCCAGAGTACCTAATTCCTAGAAAATTTCTTCAAAACAGAGGATAAGGGGTCTCGTTGCATTGGGGATGTTACCTAAAAGGTGCTTAGACGGGCACTACGTAACTAAGGAGTAGCAGAAATGTGTTGGTAGTAAACCGGTTTTTAAGACGTATGCACATGTGAGCATGGCTCTTCTATCGTCAAGGGGTGGTTCGTTATATTCTAAATATAGACTCATTACGGGCGATGTCCTGTATGCCCCGCTTGTAAGGCGCAGATCTGAGTTATGTACTGGATCGCATTTCTTCAGGTAGGACGGCCGAGGTGGACTGTACACTGTGCACTCATAATCTAGGCAACGGTGAACTAATCTGCGGTAGATGTGTAAAAGGCAAGTTCTATCAGATCCCCAGCGTTTACTTGAAAGAACCTTTAGGATGTTTAAGGATCGCGAAGCGTTCTTTGTCAGGTTCTTTAAGGGGGGCAAGATGGTCACTTTTTTGTCAAAAGTTACGAACAGGAATTTCCAGTCTCTCTTTACAAGTACTTCGGTTTCGTTCCAGGGTAGACTAGGATCTGTCTGCAGGCCACGTTTTAGTAAAAAAAGAATGGCCAATGTTTTCGGTGGGGAGAACTGGTAACCTTTTCGGTCAGCCTATGTTGAAAGCTTATTTATTGTTAACTGCGCTTGTCTTTCGCATGCTGATATGTTTGAAGACATGTAAGCTATCTGAAGATCGTCGACAGAGACTAAATACATAATGAACCTTGGGATTAATTGCCTAGTATAATACATTTTACCAACAAAGAGAGTTGTGCTCAAAATACACCCTTGAAGCTCTCTATTTTCCTGAATGAATATTCTCGAGAACATTGAAACGAGGTGTACATGAAATGAACGGTTCGACAGGAAACCTTTTAGACAGTTCAACATTCTGCCGCAAATGCCAAGTTCAACCAGGTCCTGAAGAATCGCGGGCCTTCAGGTTGTGTAATATGCTTTCTCTAAATCGAAAAAAGCCGAAAGAAAGACAGTGTTGTTTGTGTACAAAAGCTTCACGGAGAGCATTTTCAAAACGAACGAGATGGTATGTTGTCACGAATGCCTTTTTGAAACCGCACTGATCGAGAGCATCGAGAAGTTCACGTGCTTCTAGCATGAAAGTTAATCTAATTGTTACGATACTTTCCAAGGATGTCGCAAGGCAGCAGGTGAGAGCTATGAACCTATAACCGCTGGGAGATGGCGGTTTTTCGGGTTTTAGAAACAGAATGACGATGGCCCTTTCTCAGGCATCGAGTAGTTTACGCGATACCCAAAGAGTATTTTTGCAAATGGCTGTGGTTTCGCTCTGGTTAAACCTGGAGTGACGCGATAGCTACATTTGGCTGAGTGGAACTCGCTAAGTTTAATTTCAAAGTCAGTCTTTCGCCGCTCCGTTTCGCTGGGCGTTCCTTCATCTGCGTCCCACTTGACACGGCGCATGCGCACAGCTGTTGCGCGCCGCGCAGCCGGCAGCAGCAGCTGCTGCGTACCACGTGACCAACCACGGGACCCACAGCAGCACTACATGATCAACCCACGGAGCTCAAGTAGGGCCACGCTGAATGGTCGAAGAGGTGGCGTAGTGTCGCTACATAGAGTGCTACAAAACTTAAAAGCGCCTCTATGGCAGGTTGAGAGCGGTGGGATAGCATTTGATAATGCATATCGTCAGGGCCGGGCGCAGTCGGTTCACCAGCGGACAAGACTGTGTAGACTTCTTGAACTGTAATAAGACTATTAAATGGTTAATTTTTGTAACCACTTTTAGGAATTCTTTGCTTCTCGGCTGCGCTTTTGTGTCTTAGAAATGATTCAGTGAAGCGTGGTGAGCTGAGAACTGCCGAAAAATATTCACCTATAATGTCTGCCTGGTCTTTCATGTTTGTCTCTACACAAGTGGCTGTTAGAAGGGGATGCGGGAATGGGGATTATTTTTCATTCAGCTTTCGCACCTTCTCCCACAATTCTTTTGGTGTGGTTGAGATATTTATGGATGCCTCGTATTTATGGATGCCTCGTAATTTGACCACGAAGCCATTTCGGCATTACAGCGGATATATCGTGCTTCTGCTCTTGCCTTTGTAAAGTTTATGAGATTTTTCTGCGTAGGGTACCTGCGAAAGATTCCCCATCCTTTGTTTTGTTCATTTTCGCTAACCTACATTCTTTGTGTGCCAGGTTTTGTAGTTTTCTTTCAAGGTGCACAACGGAAATAATCCAGTTTGTGAAGATTTCACTAAGTTCATCTGCTTAAGTTATCTGAATCTGGTTCCTGTATACATACCACCACAAAAAGAAACCTCAATGTGTAGAAGGGCATCCCACCAAAAGCAGGTGGCCAAAAAAGGCAAAATAGAATAATGCTTACTTTCAGTTTCGTAGCTCTCAATACTATCCACGAGCTGGTCAATCCTGCCGGCGTCGACACCGTAGAAGGCCAGTTTAGTATAATAGTAATGCCGCAGCGACGATGTATTCAACATCCTTGTGCGCTCCCCTCGCCAGGCAATGTCGGTTATGGTGTGCACCACCTGCGTTTCAGTACACGAGTGATGCACTGTGAAGAATCGAAAGATTGGTGCTTTTTTATAGAACAGCGCCATCTATGTTGAATGCACATACATGCAGATAAATGGGGATCAGTGTCCCGAAACGGCGCATGGGCTATGAGGGACGCCATATAGGAGGGCTCCTCAATACTGAAGACTAGCCCATCTACTTCATCATGCAGTGTCATCGTAGGATTTTACGATACATTAATAAGCTTGCATTAAAAATATTATATATGTTGCTTGACTTATAAGAAAAGCAAAGTGCTAAGCATGCTCCAGGTTGTCAGAAATGACTGGAATATATGACAGTAGCAAGCAGAATGCCCACCTTCGCGCATCAGTCCGCAGTGTATTCACGTAGTGCCAAATTGGTTTTGTTAAAACGACGAAACTTTTACGCTAAAGTGGTGAAGGGTTCATAATTTGACAAGCAGTGTTGGTGACTGGTGCTTCTTGCACACTGGCCATCAGTTGAATGTTCTTGTCACGGCGACCAGACCGGAGGCCTGAGAACGCCGCTCTCTGCAGGAGATTCTGCCTTCACCCCAAACCAAGTTTCAAGGCCTTTAAACCAGCCTGCTGGTTGAGCAAACAGACCTATTAGAGACCCCTCGAAATTATAGGATTAGGTGGCTGGGTCAATAGTGCAGATAGAGCCATTGCGTTAAGGGTCGAAGCTGTCGCCAGAGACGACACATTTCGGTAACCCAAAAGAGGCGCTTGTGTAGCGCACTCCGCAGACATCCTCGAGGACAGAGGCCGCAGCGCGGTTTCGCCAGTTATGTTGGCGGCAGCTTAGGCCCGCCGGTTTGGAAGCCACCATGGCAGAAGACGACGACGCGTCAAGGACATCAACGTCTGCGGCAGGGACAAGAGCGTAGCTGATGAAGGATGACGGCGTTGGCGGCAATGAAAGTAACCGAGAAGCGGAAACGCTCGCGGCAATTTTGTAAACTCGCCTAACTCACCAGAAAACCCGCGGCTGGTGTCACATTGTGCGATGTGCGAGGTGATTCGTGTATCCACCGTTATGCGGTTGCCTAGCGACGCCAAGAGCAAGGCGGTATATTTAGGGGTACCGTCCATCTCTGGCAGGGTCGGCTCCACCCTGGACCATTTACAGTAGACATAATCTGTGAACATGAATTTTGTCTTCCAACTGCCAAGCAGGTATGGCCAAAAACTGTCGTTCCCGCACACCCGAGCACGGCGGGGGAGGTCTCAGTGCCTTTTTTAACTTTAAGTCACTCTGTCTTGCAGAGGACGCCAAGTTTTCATTGTCAGCCAGCCGTCCCATCGTATTGTGATGACCCCCATAATGCGCAGGTCCACACGGGACGGAGAGGCAAAGAGACACCGTATGGCTCAGTTTAAACAAACAGATATATTCAATAATTATACATGATTAAGATTCAGAGGCTGGGCCGTCCGAGCTTACGTGCCGACGACTTCATGGGGGCGATGGAGGGGCTCCGGAGTTGAGCTCGAGCGGTTGCTGGCAGAAGCTGCACGCCGTCGGGCTTCGGCGCTGAAGGCCCTCTTGGCGAACGATGTCATCCTGAGCGTCCTTCTTCCGTGGCTTGTCGATTTTTATATCCTCTTCTCCCCACACTCCCTAGGGTGAGGACGCCCACGTCGGAGGGGAAGGAGGGGGCTAGGGCTTTCACTTGGGCGCACAAACATACCACCGCACTTATGGTCTCGCCCCCCTCACGTGTTGAGTCCGAGGAAAAGAAGGTTGTCTTCGAGGTAGCGCATAGCGTCGGCTGTGGTAAGGCGCGCTCTGGCCCGCTGACAGTTCCCGCGGGTCACCGGCCTCCGTTCTCCATCCATCAACTGACACTCGCTCCTCAAGGTAAGGCGCGCTCTGGTCCGCTGACAGTTCCCGCGGGTCACCGGCCGGGAAAGTGGTCCCTTGTCCTGGGATGTGCTCGGGAGGGGCCAGGCCCGCCGAAACGAGGCCGCCCCTGGAACCGCCACGGCAATTGGGGAGGATAAAGCCCGTTTCCCCGCGGCGGCGGCGGCGGGTCCGGTTGGGTCCGGTTGGGCTTAAACCCCTTCGTTCTGGTCGTCACTCTCAAAGAGCATGGCTGGGTAATTGATGATGCCGCTGTCATCTGGGTCTCCGTCTACGCCGCGCCGTCGAACGCGGAACCTCGTAGCACACACAAGGAACGTCACACTCGCTCACCCTCCAGAAGAATGTTCTCCGAACATTTGAGTCCATGCAGCTCCCCTTGTCTTTCTGAATCGCCTCGCACAGTGCGTCCGACAAAACACTTTTCGCTGCACTCAACACCACTGCACAACACCATATGCCTCCGCTGTCATAACTGGCGTCTCCAGGGGCAGCACTGATCTTCTTTTACAGATAAACATGAAACTCAGCACCCATGCCTCTCCTTTCTAGTCCAAACTGGACGAAATAAATTTACCACAGTTACAAAGGAGCTCCCACTTCTAGCCCGATCACGGCACAGACAAAAATATTGATAACGAAAGGAAGTAGGGCAGGTTCTGCATGCGCTCCGCATGCTCTCCTGTGAAGGTGTTACTTAATGACAGAAAGGTTTAACTACCAACTCCGATAACTTAACACATACGCATATAGCAATGCTATGAGCTGCGGCATTACACAATTCTAACCAGTTCACAACTCCGCTCTGTTTACGCCATTAGTCCGACTTAGCTTTCCGATTTCGCAGCGGATATCGGCCTTCATGAGTCATACTAAGTCTGTGATCCTTTTTCTGCTTTGGGACTCGCGAGGGCTCGTGGCAGGAGCCTCTCCTGGCGTTATCTGCGCGGCAACCTCGCGCGCTTCTTCTTCTAGCAATGCATGAAGTAAATCCGGTGGCATTCCGGCCGTCACCTCTGGCGCCTGCCGACCAAATGCAGGAGAGGGCGTTTCTTGCGAACTATCTGCGCGCTCCGCTTCGCTTCTGTCCCCATCAAAATCCGCGCTTTCCCTTTCCTCATTTCGTGAATACTGAACCGGTGCCGACTTGAGGCGATTTGCGTGTATCCTTATCAAGCGCCGGTTCACGTCTCGGACTCTGAAGTTTACCGGAGAAAGCTTCTCGACAACCTCGCACGGTCCTCTCCACTTCGTCTGGAACTTACGAGCTAGCCCAATCTGCCTTTGGCAGTTTTCAATGTACACGCTGTCCCCCACATCAAACGGCGCGTCTCTAGCACTGCGATCGTGCACCTCCTTCCTGCGCTTCGCCGCTTTCTTTAAGGCCTCCTTTGCGATGTCCCTCGCCACTTGCAAGCGCGATTCTAGCTCAACCTTATAGTCGTCCAGTGAAGCGTATGGGACACGACGGGGGCCCTCTGGCACTTCACTAGGCTGGTCCGGGTCTCGGCCGTAGAGAAGAAAGAATGGCGATTCGCCCGTGCTCTCGTGTGCTGCGGAATTGTAGGCAAACATTGCATACGCGAGCCACAAGTCCCAGTCCCGCTGGTCGCGCGAAACAAAATGCGACAGGAACCCGGCCACGGTTTGGTTCAGTCGCTCCACCGCGCCGTTGCAAGCCGGATGGTACGGTGTTGTCTGCTTCTTAGCGATCTTAAGCAGCTCGCAAACTCTCCTCATTAGCTGCGACACGAAGTTCGCTCCCCGATCTGTCAAGAGTTGCCTCGGGGGTCCATGTCGGAGCACGATCTGTTCGACAAATGCTCTTGCAACCGTGTCTGCCTTCTGATCTGGGAGTGCTACCGCTTCCGCGTATTTTGAAAGGTGATCGACAAATACTAAAATGTACTTGTTTCCGGAAGTGGTCGTGGGCAATGGGCCCATTATGTCCATACCTGTCCGCTCGAAGGGAGCCGAAACCTCAGAGAACGGCTGAATTGGAGCTGGTCTTCGTCCCTTGGGTGTTTTTCTTTCGAGACAGGAATGACACTTCGCACAGTAGTCTCTAACATCCTGTCGCATGCCACTCCAAAAGTACAAACGCTTCACACGCCTGCGTGTCTTCGCTACGCCAAAATGACCGGCGCATGGCGCATCGTGAAACGCGCGAAGAACCCGTTCTGTCCACGACCGAGGTATGACGACTCTCTCCCAAGCGGTTTTCTCTGGTCTCCCTTTCCTGGTTGGCCTCGTGCGCCGACACAGGGTGCCGTCTTTGCCAATGAAATAACCTAGCTGTTCGGGGTGAGACGGTGCGCCCTCTAAGCTTTCGATTATTCGCTTCAGGTCAGGATCTTTGCACTGCTCTGTGCGTAATTCGGCGGGGTCGACTACGGGGACAAACTCATCTATAGCTGCCACGGCAGCTGTGCGGCTGAGTGCATCAGCATTCAGATGCGTCTTTCCTGACTTGTGCTCAACTTCAAAGCAGTATTCCTGCAGGTGTAGATTCCATCTGGCGAGTCGCGAGCTAGGGTCCCTGACACTCATCACCCATTTCAGAGGATGGCAGTCTGTGACTAGCTTGAATTTGCGGCCGTAAAGGTAGCATCTGAAGTGCTTTACTGCCCAGACAACGGCGAGGCACTCCCTTTCCGTAGCTCCGTACTTTTGCTCTGTGGGGCTCAGCTGTCGGCTAGCAAAAGCAACGGGATGTTCTTTGCCCTCGATAACCTGAGATAGCACGGCACCAACTGCGAACTTTGACGCATCTGTGGCCATAACGAAGGGCAAACTAAAATCCGGATGGCGCAACAGCGGTGCACTCATTAGCTTCCTTTTCAGGGCCCCAAAAGCATTCTCCGCGTTTTCGTCCCAGCGAAAGGCGACATTTTTGGATGTTAAGGCGGTGAGCGGCTTAGCGAGCTTGGCGAACTCCTCTATGTGCCTTCGGTAGTAACAGATCAGGCCGAGAAACTGCCGGACCTGGCGGACGCTAGTCGGGGATGGAAAATCCGAGACACACCTTAGTTTCTCAGGGTCCGGTCGCACGCCGTCAGCTGAAATAACGTGCCCGAGGTATTTCACCTCGTTTTTGAGGAATTGGCACTTAGAGGGCTTCAGCTTGAGACCCGCTCCTCTTAGTCGCACCAAAACGTGCTCAATATCGCGCAAATGGTTCTCAAAACTGTCACTGTATATGATTATGTCATCCATATACACGAAGCACAGCTTCCCCAGAAGACCTGCCAGGATAACATCAGCGGTTCTCTGCCAGACAGCAGGGCTGTTGGCCAGACCCATCGGCATTCTTTTCCAATCATAGTGCCCTGAGGGCGTGTTGAATGCCGTTTTCTCGGCATCTGCCGGATCCATTGCAATCTGCCAGAATCCCGCCGCCATGTCCACTACCGTGAAGTACCTGGCAGAGCCCAGCTGATAAAGCGTCTCCTGTATATTGGGGATGGGGTATGGATCAATGCGAGTTACGGCATTTAGTTTGCGGTAGTCCACTACCAATCGATACGAGCCATCTGGCTTTTCCACCAATAGTGCTGGTGCTCCCCAGGGTGACTTTGAGTGTTCGACAATGCCGCGATCAATCAGGTCCTGCACCTGCCGCTCCATCTCCTCACGTTGGGAGTAAGGAATCCTGTACGCACGCTGGTAAACGGGCGATGAAGTGCCGGTTTCTATCCTGTGCTTTATAACGCCACATCAGCCCAAATCCAGGTTGGACGCGGCGAATACCTCCGAGTAGTCGTTCAGCAAACCAGCCAGAGCCTCCCTCTCCCTGGATTTTACGTGAGAAAGATCGAACGACACCTTTGGAGCAGCCGAAGGACTAGCATGCTCTACAGTTGCGAGTACCGTATCGGTGGGCTCACGTTTCTCTCTCGCAGAGGTGAAGAAAGCCAATGTTTTGTTCTTGGGAAGGCTCAGTGTCTGCTGGCTACAGTTAACCACCCGTAGGGGCACTCTGTGGGCGTCATTAACTGTCACGAGGCACGCGGCTGCCTTCAGGCCATTGCTGAGAGAGTCGACCGGCTCAAGCACTCCTACGGCGCCGCTCTCTACATCTGAAGGCACAAACGCGTACAAAATGTGCTCCGACCAAGGAAGGACGACCGCCTCATCGACCAGCCTGACGGCAACCCGCGAATATATCTTTTCCAATGATCCCACTGTTTGACGGGTGTCAATATCGGTAATGCAAATCTCAGCCCCTCTCCTGTTCAAAAACGGAACTTTTGAGCCGCCCGCATTAACCTCTTCCTCAGAGAATGAGACTACTACCTTCCCTTTTCTCAAAAAATCCTGCCCTAATATACCTGACACTCCGTTTGGCAGAGACACCGTGTCCGGGCATACGTAGCAGGGGTGCTCCAATGCAATTCCGCCGAGAGAGAAGTGTAACCGGTAGAGTCCACTTATGCCAAGAGGATCCCCCGTTATGCCTACAAATTTGGTTGCCATACCACCAGACGCTTCCAACACCTCGCGGTCCCCCTTCCTTCGAAGCGTGTTAAAACTGCTCTCCTTAAGCCATGTCACCTTTGACCCCGTATCTATCAACAATTCCATGCAACAACCATTTAACTTGCAACGCACACCAGGGCATGCCTCGTCGGCCACACAAACTACCACCACCTCATCATCCACTGCTCCCTCCTCAC
Source organism: Amblyomma americanum (assembly GCF_052857255.1). Lineage (NCBI taxonomy): Eukaryota > Metazoa > Arthropoda > Arachnida > Ixodida > Ixodidae > Amblyomma > Amblyomma americanum. The sequence continues at coordinate 152,397,945 of NC_135498.1, forward strand.
GCACCTCAGGCTGGGGAGGACTATCTAGTTTTTTGTCTCGGTATCTGGAGCCCCGCTGTAGGCTTGCTTAGGGCGTGTCTCGCCTGTTTCTCTTTGTGGCTCCCCACGGCGCACGTTTTGGCAGAACCTGGCGATGTGTCCGCGACCCTGGCAAGCGAAGCATACGATTTCTTCAAAATCTCGCATACCGCGCCTGTAGCTTTGTGGCGGTCTCCGGTTTCCAGCGAATGGGCGCTGTTGAGCGCGCGCTTCAACCTGGCATTCTACCTGCTGAGATAGCAGCTGTTCTAAGCGATCTAACCGCTCTGTCAAGAGAGCAACCTCAGGGTTGAGCACCGCTCTCTCTATGACGCGTACTCTCGCTGCGGCTGTCGTTAACGCCTCATTTCGTTCCTCATCCAATGCGGCCTCCACGGCTTGGTCGAAATTGCTCGGCTTGCGCGAGAGCACGAACCGGCGCACGGGGTCTTGCAGACCAGCCACGAACAAAGCGGTCATTTCCTCTTTAAGTATATCCTCTGCGTATTTCTTCTTTAGCTGGTCTCCTTCCTCCTCCCTGCTTAACGTATCGCGCGCTAAGCGCTGAAGCCGCGACGCAAACGTTCGCACGTCCTCCCCTACCATCTGTCCGGCGTCACGGAACCTCTGTACCCGCACGTGACGTGGTTCAGTGTCGAAATGCTCAAACGCGAGCTTCTTAAATTCCGCAAATGATTTTGTGGATTTTACTTTTTCGTCTCGCCATGCAAAATCATGAGCAGCTCCTGCCATCTTACACCTCGCCATTCCCAGCATTTGAGCATCGGACCATCCCCCCATTTTCCCAATCTCTTCAAGCATGGAAAAGAAATCGCAGATTGGAACCCCTGTCTTATCTCCTGTAAACGTCGGAATGACGCTTTCTAATGCCAGCATGCTTGTTCCGAGCGACGGCTGTGGAGTGTGAGCTCCCTCAGATAAAGACATTTTTTTTTCAAGCCCTCCGGTGCCTCAAGCCTCTCAAATGGGGGTAAAAGTCCCACAATCAGTCCCGTGATTCCCTTTTGATTACAATTTTGAAGTCATAAATGTCGCAGCATTCAGAGGACATTTGCTTTTGAGACCCCACTTCTGACACCAGTGTGATGACCCCCATAATGCGCAGGTCCACACGGGACGAAGAGGCACCGTATGGCTCAGTTTAAACAAACAGATATATTCAATAATTATACATGATTAAGATTCAGAGGCTGGGGCGTCCGAGCTTACGTGCCGACGACTTCATGGGGGCGATGGAGGGGCTCCGGATTTGAGCTCGAGCGGTTGCTAGCAGAAGCTGCACGCCGTCGGGCTTCGGCGCTGAAGGCCCTCTTGGCGAACGATGTCGTCCTGAGCGTACTTCTTCCGTGGCTTGTCGATTTTTATATCCTCTTCTCCCCACACTCCCTAGGGTGAGGACGCCCACGCCGGAGGGGAAGGAGGGGGCTAGGGCTTTCACTTGGGCGCACAAAGATACCACCGCACTTATGGTCTCGCCCCCCTCACGTGTTGAGTCCGAGGGAAAGAAGGTTGTCTTCGAGGTAGCGCATAGCGTCGGCTGTGGTAAGGCGCGCCCTGGCCCGCTGACAGTTCCTGCGGGTCACCGGCCTCCGTTCTCCATCCATCAACTGACACTCGCTCCTCAAGGTAAGGCGCGCTCTGGCCCGCTGACAGTTCCCGCGGGTCACCGGCCGGGAAAGTGGTCCCTTGTCCTGGGATGTGCTCGGGAGGGGCCAGGCCCGCCGAAACGAGGCCGCCCCTGGAACCGCCACGGCAATTGGGGAGGATAAAGCCCGTTTCCCCGCGGCGGCGGCGGCGGGTCCGGTTGGGTCCGGTTGGGCTTAAACCCCTTCGTTCTTGTCGTCACTCTCAAAGAGCATGGCTGGGTAATTGATGATGCCGCTGTCATCTGGGTCTCCGTCTACGCCGCGCCGTCGAACGCGGAACCTCGTAGCACACACAAGGAACGTTACAGTATTACCAGTCGCTGATCGCACCTGGCCATGCTGCACCTATAGAATTTGCTATTTGCATAAAGCAGCATTATTATGGTAAAGCTGCGGATAATAGTGATCTAACAAAAGCATCAAACATGAAGTAGGAAATAATTCGACATTTCTGCTGCGGAACGTTTTCCACCTGAAAGGAGTTTGCGTGATTGTGCGCTTTGAGAAGTTTATTTCTATTTATTTATTTTACCTTTAAGGCCTGGGGCATTACAGAGGAGAGTGGTTAAATGAGATAAGTACAATACAGAAAAGATAACGCGAAGCAGACAAATTTGTGATCTACATATACAATGGTGGCTAATGCGGTTCTAAAATGAGTAATGTCTACAATACTGGCAGTCGATCCGGGACGGTGGTTCCAATCTATGGATGTTCGAGGAATAAATGAGTTGCTTCATGTTTTCGTCCTGAGTGGTGCAATTCCAACCTTGTGAGCGTGATCAAGACGAGATGAGATGTACGAAGGTGAAGAGATGAGTGCGCTACAAATCATGGGACAAATATAAAAAATTTCATGGAATAAGCAAATGCGAGAAAATTTCCGACGCGAAGGTAATGAATAAAGGTTTAACATGCGTTTCATTTATTACATGCTAGCAGTACGATGGTAGGTATGCAGAATTAAACAGAGTTATTCTGGACAAGCTTCAGGGCATAGGTTAGCACAGCTAGGAAGTTGTCGGCGTACGTGCCTCCTTTGTTGGCTGCGTCTTACTTTATTTCACATGCGGGTGGTACAGCGTGAAATAGACGGAAGCAGAAGTAGGAGCCCATCGTGCCGCTTTCCACTTTTGCCTTTGGTCTGTTTCGCGCTGTACCACCCATAATGAATAACTATTACCAACTCGGCCAGCTATCTATCCTTCTTACTTTTCTGTTCTAAGGTCATCCCAACCAGATTCAAAGCCTTGGGATTCTTTTAGTTAGGTGTTAATATTTTAAGAGCTTGAACATGCTGGACAAGCAGTGCCGAAGTATGGTGTCTACATGATCCCTCTTTTGGGTTGAAGTCCTTGATGCGAATTTTTGGTGTGCCCTGCTGGCACTCCGTGCGTAAACCAGCGCCCACGAATGGCTCCGCCGTTACAGGCTGATGGCCTTAAAAGGAACCGAATGAATACCCGTTTCAAACCGCTCCCCTATAGGGTACAGCCGCGCCGCACCGCATCCCCGAAGCTGCCCGGTGCTCCGGAAGGACTTTCGCCTTCAAGGCCCGCTCTGCTCTCCACGTCGGTGGATGGACTGCCGCCGCAGTCGGCGGTCAACTGCATGCTTGCTCCGTTCCTGAACTTTGTTTTCTTCTGTCTCCAATTAGACTCTTACTATCTTCTTGATCTGTAAAGACTTGTACTTATTATAACGTATGACTTAAGTCAATGTGTTTAATTCGCTAGCTCTCTCACTCCTACTGTTATTGGCTTGTAGAGTTCATTCGGCTACAGCAAGAGCTTTTGTATTCTTATTTGGAAGCTTTAAACACTGTTTTGTTGTTGTTACCAATTAACACGCATCCGACAAATTTTCTACGTTTGTTTACCTGCTACAATGTACGTCGAACGGCAACCATTCTAGTGTCATATATCGGTGATTACCTCGCGTAATTACCAAACGTGTGACATTTGACATTTTCTTCGCGGTACCCTCATGGTAGAGTAGCTGTTGGAGTTCCTACAAACCTTCGTACAATCTGGTTTATAAAAGAAATAAAATTATGCGACAATTTTTCACAGAGCACAAAAAAAAATGATACCACCCCACCCGGCGCACCGAATACAACACGGAACTTGTTTTGGTTTGGAAGAGGACACGCACGTAAGGGATGTGGTTGGAATGAAACCAGCGCTCCTTCAGCTCGGAGTATTAGGCGCGCATGAGCCATTTTAATGAACTCTTTCAGCTGTGGCAACACAGGCCCTCGTTTACGCCAACCCCAAAGGGGAACATCCAAGTGACGGTGAGTCGCGACAACACAGGTTCTCAAGCGCATGTTGGCTTGCCGCACTCACGTCTAGCCGTGCGTGGCGTTGGCTGTGTCCGCGAAAAAGGCAATTCTTGTGGTTGAGCTGACACCGAGTGCTTGGACTTTTAAATGGGCTGCGAAACACCGCTTGAACGGGCGGCGGTTGCACTTCAGATGGATTCTTTATGTCACACAGATGGTGACTCAAAAATTACGAGAATCGATGTATAGGAACGGGAGTTATTCAATGAAGAAATTTCAAAATACAAGGAAACAAAATGCTGCCCGCCACTTGATTTTCGTGCAGGTTCCTATTCTAATTTCACTATCCCAATGACGACACTTAGTGTGACCAATCAGAACAGCCTATCTGAGCACGTGGCGAAGTTTGCACTCCATAGTTGCCTGTTATCTGTAACTTGTTCATGCCAAGGTTGGCAGCGCCGTATGCATGGTTACGACAACCATGTGAACGCCCAGCTGACCCAGCGATACTTCATCGTCACGTCGACGGCGCAGAACGGAACACTGATCAGTGACGTTTCCTTACTTATGGATCAAGTTTCAAGTTTCAAGTTTATTTTATTTACATCATAGATATGGGTAGGGTGGGGTAAAAAGTGATTGCAGATCACTTGAGGGACCCCTGGACCCCCGTTTACATGGCATAGAGCAGGAAACATGAGTACTATGTAAGAGATTGCAAACATCGGAAGATCGGCCAACACTACAGACAAAACTTTTTACACAGACACAGATATACATACAAAATATTTTTTACACCAATATATATATATATATATATATATATATATATATATATATATATATATATATATATATATATATATATATATATATATATATATATATATATATATATATATATATACACTGAAACAGCGTTTTATTGCTTACGTAAAGATGGTTCTTATTTCACGCAAGCTGCTTTTTGAAATATCGACATTCATCGACTGTACTTGGTTTAATACTTTTGGCATATTGTAGCGTAACATATGATTCCCATAGTTGGTGCGGCAAAAAGCAATAAACCATTTTTCGGTCTTGCGCAGGGTATAAGCCGGTGCAGTTTGAGTGAGGCAAGTGATGCCTGGAAACCCTCGATTATTATATTGTAGAGATTTTTTGTAACTGGTTGCTAAGCGATATTGGTATAAGCTATGAACTGGCATAATCCGGTAGTGTTAAAATAAGTGATAAATAAATAAAATAGGTTAAAAAGTAATTAATAAAATAATAAATAAATAAATAAAAATAAATAAAAAGTTATCATGTCTGTACAAGATTCGCGCTCTTAATCCTAACGCCTTTCCCACTGCATGCCCCCTCCCCCTCACCGGTACTTCCTCCGTGGAGTGAAGACCCTATTTAAACACCGGAAATGATTAACGCTTTGTCCAGACGAAACGTTGGCAAGCACTCTGAGGATTTTTTTGCCCTTGTTCACTTTCAGTGTATCAAGAAACCAGCAGTATAACCCTCTCTTCTATGCACTAGTATTTATATGAGCCGTCCATCTCGCCTTGCCTGACTGCTGCGCATCCCGCATGGAAAGGTATCGGCGGATATTATTGCGTCTGATTTAAGGTAGGTGTCTGCATTCAGGCTCTTCATGTCCACCTTCTGTTTGCACCTTTAGGAAAATGGTCCTTTTGATTGTTTATTTACTTGAGCATAATCTGGAAGCATTCTCCCCAGCGATCCCTGTCGTCTATGCAATTGTTGCCTTACACATATTGACACACAAATAGGCCGTGTTTATTCAAGACATAACACGGATGGGAGAGCTTGCTGTCCTACAAGCGCATTCAACGATTGTACAAAACTGCTTTCATGACCATTATCGCTGGCGCCAATGCGTCACCAATGCTCAGAATTATAGACTGGCGAAACGCAAAGAACGATAGCTACATGCGCCACGGCGTACAAATTTGCCGAAGTTAAGTCTTGAAAGTGATTCACTCAGCACAGCGTTTGCGGCCGATGTATCAGCTATAGCTGAGAGCGTAAGCATATATTGCATAGTCCGAACCACTGTTTTCCTATCCGGAAATGTTATCACGTGGTCACCAATCCGTGGTCACCTATCGGAGAACCCTATCCGATTATGATTTCAGCGTGCTCAGTGCAAGATTCTGGTTTATTTTGAATCAGTGCAGCTCGGGAGACGGCACCGGACGAGGTGTGTACATGTAGTAGTAAGTGTTTATTTCAAAAATAATAACTAAGGAAGGTAAAAGGTTTTTGCTAACCCCGGCATCTGCCATACTGTGGCGGCGGCACCTGAGCTGGGGCAGCGGAAATAAAGGATAGCAGGCAGTTTGAAGAACTGAAATGAGGCGAGGGGACAGCAAGAAAGAATAGAGGGAGAGGTGATAAATACACTATTTACATAAGATAACACGTGTGCATGTGAAGAGTAGCTGTTTAAAATGGGAGGATTGAAGCGCAGTAAAACTCGGATAACCGGTCTTAAGCGCTTAACCATAGGTTCACATGTAGTGGAACGTTTTGCGTACCAGAATACTTCTTCTATTCCCATCAATGGCGCCCAGCATTTGAATGCCGAAGATGGCGGAGAAGCCGAAGTCCAGTGCCAACCGTACAAACATATCCACCGGGTCGAAAGTGGCTAACGGCACCAGGTTGAGCAGGTCAAGATTTAGGGACGTCATCCAGTCCACAAGATCCCTGGTCTGCAAGCAACAAGCGCCCAGCTCAACACCAGACACAAAGGAGAGCACGTTTGCTTGCTATCAAAAGCGCCCCGAGTGCCCCGAGTGCCCCGAGTGCCTTCAACAGCTTCTAATGATCACGTGTCATGACGTCTGTTTCAGAAGCGAGAAAAAGGATTCAGTATAATCTGAGCGTCGTGGTATGCTGATTACTTTACCGTAATATATGTACCAGCGAAGCACACCCACTGTCCGTGGTACTCCATGCCATAGCACAGTCGCGGGTGCTGGCGGTGCTTTCACAGTTAGGAGAGTAGAAAGTTGGGCTAAGGACTAAGCTAGTAGGCTTAGTCCTCTTGTATCTGCGCAAATTTTTTTCAGTTTGCTTTAATAAGTGTCGGTCTACGTTGGTAATATAAAGAGTACTGAGCGCGCCGAAGAGAAGCGTTAATAAAATATTTATTTCGAAAAAAAGGGCCAGGGAGTGCTAACAGAAGATTAGATTTAACGCTTTGCATTCTCTGACTTTCATAAACACCAGCTTTAAAATGGTGGTGCCATGACCTCCGCGGTACGCCTGATGCTGTTATGACTGGCCCATAATATTCTCGCACCGCAGCACTGAAGTACGAGAGTGCAGGAACTGTACTTAGTGCTGTGCTCTTCCTTGACTTGACTCGTTTTCGCGCTCCTTAGTTGTTATAACAAACATCTCGCCCATGCAAGCTTACTGGCAGCGTTCGGTATGAGTGTTTAGGCCGTTCAGATGTACAGTCTTTGTCAAAAATGGACAGCCCAAGCGGTTTGATTTGAAGCAGTGTAGCTGTGCTGTTTAGCACATTTGACAGTGCTAAGCTTGGGAGTGCCACCTTCATGAGATTAGGGTTCCTGCGTTTACAAGAGCAGCCGCGCTGCAGCGCTCAGGAGCCGACCCCTTGGGCTGCATACTTTTGACAAATTCTGTACTTTTAGGCGATCGTTATCATACAAAACCACTTGACTCCGACTGGACAATAGCTTTGCCACTACTCTCCGTTCACTCTTTTGATATGCCACCAAGCAGTACATTCCACGAGCGCAGATTTCCCCACCTCTTCGCTCTATGTAGGTCACGGCCTCCACTCCCACCCGCCCCCGCCACGCTACATCTCGCACTTTCGGCATATTCCAGCACTCAGACCGGCTATCAACATAAATGGTCCTGTTATAACTGCAATCCTTGCTGCTAGTTTCCCTATAGAATATCACGAACTCAAAACAAATGTCGTCTTGAAGTTGAAGACCGCACAAAAACAAATTCCAAATACTTTTCGATTGATTCCAATTTATTTGTCATTATGGCGATGTCCTGGAGTAAAAGCTGTTGCTTGACATATGCCATAGTCGCGGGACACATTAGTTTCGCATTTGACAGCAGACAGCGAACTACATCGGATCTATGCCTGGACACATGAAGAAACACAGAGAAGGAAACTCCGCTTCGTTCACTCTATTAAAGAGGACAGCAACGATAAAGCGAAGGAAATCAATGATCAGGAAAAAGTAAAAAAGACACAAGTCACAGAATAGGAAATTAAAATGAAAAACAATAGATTTAGATTAAGTGTCCAAAATACTCGAACAGGTTTCGGCGACTCACATATTAAGCTGCGTTGTTGTTAAGCTATCAGGGTGGGCTACTTTTCAATATATTATTTTCTTATGAAGCCCTGTTCGTTTTTAACACACCACTGCTCAATACTAGTTGTGCTAGACACGTTTTTCTGAAGAGGCTACTCATTAAAGGAAAGAGTTATTGCCCGTAAATACGTAACTACATGTTTACTTTTTCGCAAAGGCGGCCTGTTTTAAAAATATTATTTTGAAGTATACTGCAATTTAAAAAGAGTGTTCTCGTATGATAGCACCACTGAAAATTTTCTAGGATTTCTGGACTGTTCATGCAAAACATTTAGCTTCTGAAATTTTTCTCTGGCTGCACCGCAAATTAAGTGCCACTAGGTACACAACTGCAATATAATCGAGGATGATATCATGCGTCATTATAATTCGCCGTGGTCCCTCATAGTTCGTACCATCTATCAGCCTAACTGCTCGCACTGGAGGATGAAGGTCTCTCCCACATCTCCCCAATTATCCTTGTCCTGTGTCAGCTACGGCCATCTCATTCTTTGAACTTCGGTGTCCAGTCCGCGCATACCCGACTTTCCGCTGCCCTCTGCTGCGTTTGCCTCTTTTTGTAATACAGCCGGTTACCCTTACAGCGACCATCGCATATATTTGCTTCGCATTACGTGCCCGGTTGACGGCCATGTCTTGGCGGTTTCGAAAAATATGTCAGTAACTTGCGTTTGTTCCCTGACGTATTCTGCTCTCCTTCTGCATTTTAAGGTTACAGCAACCATTTTCCTTTCCACAGCTCGCTGTGTTGTTTTTAAGTTCCACCCTTGTCGTTAGCCTCAAACTTCCCTCCCGCTAACATATAACTGTTTTATTAATTCCTCTAAAGGAATTTTGGCAAGCTGCCATTCCAGACCGGAAAGCGCCTGTCATATGCACGCAATCCATTCTTATCCTCCTAGTTATTTCCCTCTCCTAGTCGGGAACTACAGGTTACTACGTGCTCTAGCAAGTATATCGCCTCACCATTCACAAAACTTCTCTGCCTTTCCAAAGCCAAGATCCTTAAAATCCGTTTCCTTTCCTCTTTCTCCCTCCGTACACACCGAATTCGGCTTCACGTTGGGTCGGACATCCGTTCTTGGTCAATAAAACGCGTCGCGCAATTTCACGTGATGGAGATTCTCTCTCTCATTTTTAATGACTGAGCTTAAAAATCGTCACGCGAAGATTGCTCCTGTCTTTTTATTTCTCGAGGAATTGCGGAGTTTTAGTACGCATTGCTTACTTTGACTACATGTTCAACAAATAGTGCGTCCTAAGTACGCATGCGCAGAAAGATATCGCACTAATATCTCAAGTACGCACGCAATCATCACATGTTACTTTTGCGTCCTCAGCGCGTTTTTCATGGGTAGCCTGAAAAAATGGCAGTGCTTGTCGAAGTTGCAGCCGTCAGCATGAGAAAAGACACGCAGTTTTTACGGCTCTGGAATAGACTTTTACCAAAATCAACTGGTGACGTTGGCTTTCACTATGGCTGACCTCTCTTTGACGGCATTTTGCAAGCTATCACTCAGCGGGGTGCTCCAGATACGCCCTCGATGCCTGCTCTTCTGCGCCTACTTGGTCCACCAGTTGCAAATGAAACCGCTTAGAGAGCAAAAGATATGGGTTTGTAGTTTTCTCGCCCAGTATTATGTATTCTATTAAAGCTTTTCACCCATTTACGCTTTTCACCCATTAGTTCACTCTTTTACACTCAAACTCACTGAAGCTAGCACTGCACATCATCTGATGGAAACAATTCTTGCTTTAGCTGTAAGCTATGAGCATTATATCAACTGGAAGTCACATTGCCCTTAGAGTTCATTTATTCCACATGCTTGCAATCTCCGAAGCAATCTGAAGGCATAAAACTGCGACAATGAAATGATTTTAAAAATGTGTAGTAAAAGATACCGGTGCAGTAGCAGTGGACTATTTTCGATGTTCCTAATGAGCGTCGAATGTACTGAAATGTTTGTACTGAAACGTCCGCGTTTACGATGAAACAGTAATGCAGCTATTTTGACCTGTGAAACGCTGTGGCGAAAGTTATTAAGTCACCATTTGTGAGGCTGCATAGTATTCCATCGCTGAATGAGACATTCGATTCTTTTAACATCAGGCTCCCTTGTACCGCACTCAGCCACAAGTTCACTCAGCCAGACCCACCTCGTTGCGGCTTGATGTAGCGAGCGCCAGGCAGGACTTGAACAAGGCCACCGATTTCTCCCAAGCAGTCTGACCTGTGGCTGGAACTCGGGTGGCTTGTGCTGCCGACCAGGTCATGCTGGTCATATCGTGAACGGTCTGCGAATCACCATCACGCGCAAGATGAAATAATTTCCCGAAATAGAGACAGATTTCTCGATTCCTTTTAAAAATGGCCAAGATATGGTGCAAATAGACTTATCCAGCATTGTTCACGCAAATTTTATCACAGTGTGCACCTATAGTGGCTCAGCAGGTAGCTATCGCTACGGACAAGTGGCAGAACTTGAAAGGCATGCCAATCGCAACCTAACGGAATCTCTAGGTGTTCATTTCATCAGTAATCAAGAACTACTTAATTGTATTCAAAACCGCTGGAGTCACTAACAGTGTTTTAATCAGTAAGTTGCGCAGTAATTCATTTACTGTCATCTCGGTAAACTTACCCTGAATCGACTTTCAGCGCTTCAATGAACGCACACGCTCCTGGGAGTAACCGAGACAGGAGCACATGTTTCCAGCACCCTTGTTCTGCATTGTGTGCCTGCACACTACCATATCCGCTTGGGATCCCGGTACAAGCGGCCAGCATGCCGAACACTTACGGATTTATAGCCTCAGGGGTCCGTTCTTTGTCCCCTGCTTTTTCTCGTCTGTATAAATGACTTACCGTCTAACATTTCTTCTTCAATAGATCCCTTTGTTGATGACTGTCCTATATACCGCGAAATAATGATAATAATGATATCTTGCCTTCAGTCCGACGTTAACAAGGTTATGGATTGGTGTAGTATATGGAATATGAAATTAATAAGTGTAATCATGTGCCCATTTCTCATACTTCAAATGCACCTTCTGCTTTTCACATTAACAATGTTTCTCTTAAACCCGTGTTATCTTATAAGTGCCTGGGTGTTTACGATTATTCTAACCTTTCTTGCAAAACTCACGTTGACTATATCATTACGCCAACCGCATGCTTGGGTATCTTGGTAGAAATTGTTCTCGTTCACCAAGTATATTACAATTATTGGTTTATAAAACACTGGTAAGGTCGAAATTGGAATATTCTGCATCTGTCTGGAGCCCTGCCATTGATTCACTTGTTTTCGATTTGGAATCTGTGCAGAACCGTGCTTGTCGCTACAGATATATCGTGGTGTAACTCTAGGTTCACCTTTCAATTTTAATCCTCAGATATTTCATGTAAGCAGTAAATTGAGACGGACTTGCTTTGTCCTAATGAAAGCTAGAAAGTTCGTCTCGCTTCGCACATTAAAAATTTTGTACTATTGGCGATTTCAAAACAATATGACTTACTGAGTAGAATCCTGGGGACTTAAACATACCATGTACTTAAATCAAATAGCAATTTTACAAGAAAGAGCGCTTTGTATAATAGCACATAGTAAACACACACATAGATCCGCTCCACTCATTAGCGACCTAGAGATGACACCTTTCTTTGCTATGCGGGATTTCAAACTAGCTTGTGTGGTTGTACATATACTAAACGATAACATCCCACTATCACCATCTGTCTTCATATATCCACCTCGTCCGACTAGAAATTTTTTTCTATTTCTCGTTTTAACCTTCCAGTTCTTAATAATGTGTACGATAAATGAACTATTGCCTATGCCGCTGCTAAATTTTGGAACCAACTGCCCTTTCTTTCAAAATAGGTCTATCGTCAATCGCCGAGATAAAAAGCGTCTTCCTGAGCCAGCAATATTTGACTCCACTATAAATCTGTGTTTTTCTTTAATGCATGCATTATTTTTTGTCCTCCTAACTATTGCATAATTTATCTTGAGTACTTCGCAATTCTGTGTATATAATTGTCGCATAACTGCTGTACATGAATTCTGTGTATAATACTGAGTTGTCTCACTATAATTATTTTTCGCACTTCCTGCATGGGCCCTAGTCTAGCCGAGAAGGCTACAAGCCCAGATGGTTCGCATCTATTTTTTTACTAGCCGTTTGAATAAAACTGATTTGATTGATATATTGATTGATTCATACTTTCAAACTATCACAGAACAACTAGCGCAACTGAAATTAAATAAAGTTTGTCCCTTCCACTTCTATTTAATCGCTGGTAAGTGGCGTCATTATGCATTCTTTTTAATAAAATTTAGCACGACAGCTGTCTTAAAGAAAAAGCATTAACATGACCATCTCGCATCTTACATCTTGATCCCTGCAATAAAATTGGGATTACATGTTTTCGCACAAAATGTTTTCATGAGTCCTTCTTACCTAGAACTTGTGTCAGCTGGAATTACCTTCCCCATTCCATCGCTCTTATTACGGGAGAAAACGCATTTCGTAAAGACATTGTTTTTCTCTGAATGTGTCCTAAACTCCCATGTGTTCATTAAAGTTTTTGCTACCACCACCCTATGCTTTTTACTGTCGAAATTCTGCGCTTTACTGCCTGAACTTTGTTTTTCATGTATCCCAGCTGCATTTTCAGAGGACATTTTCTTACTGTGTTTTGCGCCTATTTCTATGTACTTGTAGTTTCTGTTGTTTCTCTTGCTCCTTCTGTTTATTTTGTATTTTTAATGTATCTCCCATCCCCTCCCCCCCTCCTGTAATCTTTTCGGACCGTGCGGTCCCACTGTTTTCGAAGTCGCCCTCTTTGTGAGCACGTTTAAGATGGAACCCCTCGTGGATGGCTAGTGGAGGACGCAGGCTATTGGTCCTTTTTTTTACCGTTTGATGTTCGGCGGCGCAAAAAAAAAATTAGCGACCTGTTTGCACTGTGTGGTTTGAGCTACGGTGCTCGGACGGTGGCGGATCCGAGGGGCCGCCCACTCGTGGCATTTTTAACTTCAACTGGCGGGCGTGACGCCGGGATCGTTGTTACTTTACCATGTTTTATTTGATTGTTAATTTCTTCTGAAAAGGCGGGAAATGCAACAACAGTCCAAAACGGAATTTCCGTGCGAAAATCAGAGCATGCGTGCTCGCATGAGATAGCTCGGGGAGTTTCATTGCGGAGACGGAACGAGGCGGTCCGGTCGTGTTTGGGAGGCTGACTCATATCCTGCTTGGTGCAGACTACGGCCTATTTGAAAGCGCGAGGCAGATACTTCGATCAGTGGCGCGTTCTGGCCTGATTCTGCAGTGTAAATATCTCACGGAGTGTTTGTGTAGATTACTCTGCAGTAGGAAGTTGATGCGGACCCCGCTTAGTGCGGACTCCGGCCTACTTAAGAGCTTTTCTTGGCAGCGTTCACAGGTCTCACCAGATGAGAGGGTTGTAGTATAATTGTAAATAAAAGTGTACATTTGAGGGAAAAGTTTCCCTCTCCGCCCATCACAAAGTGTCGCCAGGTAAACAAACCAACGATCAACGAAGAACAACACTACAACAAAATACGAAGAAATAAATACAACTACAACTCCATCGAAAAGCGAATGCAACCTTTTCCGTTACAAGTTTTCCCCAGTATCCCATTCTCGTCATCCGGCACGATAATCAGCGATGACTGTGCATTGGTCTTGGTCGGTTTGTAAGGTATACCTCCTCGAAAGTGCTCTTGAATGGCCCCTGGAAGGTGCCACACACAAATTTGTAGAAGTCTTTGCATGGGTCAGAGTTGAAGTCCAATTTGGTTCGCAGCCACTGCGCCATGTAGTAGCAGACCTTCCCGATGCACACGTTGCCAGTGACATCGTCCCCATTCGCTGGACTGGGTGGGAGCGACGGAGGCGCCGGCGCCTCTGAAACCTGCAGAGAAGCCGACACCTGCTATGATTCTTCGGCTACCATTGGCTGAAGCAGACTAAAACAGTGAAAAAAAAATCAAATCAACAAAAAATCCTACTGACAGCGCTAGTGTTAGGAGGCTAATTGCGTCCAACATCTGTTGAAAGTGACAGACGCAGCTTCCTCCAGGCGGAAATTGACGCCTGCATGCAGACTCGTTTAGCTACCAGGGAGCTTCTGAAGGCACGAGTTAAGGGCGGTGTGCGGCGTTTTTGAATCTTCAGGAATAAAAAAATTAAAGCGTGAGAATTCATTGCACTCTGAAGCTCTGGTTTTCTGCTCACAAGAAACGACTAGTTACCCTTACATATATGGCTCGTGGCACGACGAAAGACACTGTTGAGGAAGAAAGCACAACATGAACAACAATGTTTTCACTTCAGAAACTACAGCGCATTACTGCACTGTAAAGATAAATTAGGCGAAATGAGAGTATCAATGGCAGCGATTTCCAACTGCGGGCAAGAGGTGGCCACCATAGTGCCTGCATGGTTTGTTAGGCGTCTAGTTCCAAAATATGTTATCTTGCAAGCTCTTTGCATTGAAAAAATGCGAAAAGTGGCGGTTTCCTTTTTGCGAACACCTTTCATTTATGTGGAACTGTCGTGGAGGCAAGCGCTCTGGTTGTAACTGCCGATCATGTGAAGGCAGCGAAGCAAAAAGAATAAGGCCGGTTGATAAACCCTGGCCCGGAATATGACGGCTAAGCATAACAGAAGAGAGGTTGGGGGGGGGGGGGGGGCAGTGGGAATCGATGGTAGCTTTCCATTCCTAACAATGACAAGGAATCTGCAAGAAGGCTTCGCTCCCCCTGCTATGTTACTTGCCTTTGCTCTGCCTCTGACCTCTATGCAGAAGGACGACGCCGTCCAAATGCGCGGCTGCCGGTTCTCCCAGCAAGGGAATTGCATGCAAGCTTCCAGTACGCGGGGCTTTCTTTGTTTCATGCTCCGATTTTAAGGATTACTTTGCTCTGGGTTCTGAAACGCATGAGGAACCCTCTGACCACTGACAAAAAAATTATGTCGGATTGCCCCTTTCAGTACAGGAAGGCAGCCAAAGGCACTGCGAATGCGCAAGTGCCTCAGTAATACCCTTTTTTGCAGTTTCGTGCTTCATAGGGAAGGCGTTTCCGATCGACGCTGCTGTCCATTTGCCGTATTGCATTAACGGCCACGAAAGCTGCAACTTGTAGTATAATAAAAACCGAGTTTAAGCTCTGTCAGCCGACAGAATATTCCGCGGGTGTACACCAAATATGGAAAAACAGTTAGAAACTACTATGTGCCACATCTTTTAAACAAATTGCCTAAGAAACACATGCAATACAGCAGCATAAAAGAAGCGAAAAAGATGGCAAAGAACTACTGGTTCCTTCTTCCTTCAGAATGTGTATTTTCTGAAAAGTGTATAAGGTTTCTTTCCATGCTCCGAGTTGGAAAGTAATTCATTCCGAAATTGGTTTGCACTTATATATTTATGTCCATTCGGTGCCGACTGCCAGCGTCGTGTAAGTGTATTTTCTTTTATATTTTATTGTGTATTTTGTTTTCGTCAAAATTGTAACCAAACCTTGTAATATACCAACTTTGAATCTTGTTGTCTTTTTATGACGTATGTTTGCCCGGTACGTCCCTAGAGATTTGTCTACCCACCAAAAAGCAATGCATGCTTAGGTGTGGTAGAAAATGTAGCCACAAAAAAGAGAAGGGCAATAAAGATTATTTTTTTTTCTCTCCTTAATTGTACATCACGTGTACTTGTTTTCATTAATACTATTTCTTTAATACTGTGTACGCACGCCTGATTGTCTGTAACGCGTTCACTAATTACATTTCTTATTGTGTATGATTGTATTTCTAGCTTGTATTTCAGAGATCTCTTATTCGTTCATATTAGTATTGGCTTTATTCTTGTTTGTATTTTGATATATGCTGTACTTGGTTGTTATCGGTCGTTCTTGTGTTCATTCTCTTTGTTTATTGTTTTATTAGTTATTTATATGTCTGTTGCCTGTTCTAGCTGTTTTCATTTACCGCTGTTCTCGCTGTTTCCTTGTTCTCGCTTTTTTGTTTCATGCTTGCTGTCGCGCCTAGTTTATGTGTCTTTTTTTTCTATCGCCTTGACTGCTGCATTACCTCCCCTGAGTGTCTTCCTTTGTAGTGAAATAAATGTACATTTTGTGCGTGTGAATGGTGTACCAGCACCAAGACCTTTGGGTTGTTCCTGGGCACCGAAAAATAAAGATTGATTGATTGATTGATTATTATTATTATTATTATTATATTATTATTATTATTATTATTATTATTATTATTATTATTATTATTATTATTATTATTATTATTATTATTATTTTCTTATTGTGTATGGTTGTATTTCTAGCTTGTATTTCAGAGATCTCTTATTCGTTCATATTAGCATTGGCTTTATTCTTGTTTGTATTTTGATATATGCTGTACTTAGCTGTTATCGGTCGTTCTTGTGTTCATTCTCTTTGTTTATTGTTTTATTAGTTATTTATATGTCTGTTGCCTGTTCTAGCTGTTTTCATTTACCGCTGTTCGCGCTGTTTCCTTGTTCTCGCCTTTTTGTTTCATGCTTGCTGTCGCGCCTAGTTTATGTGTCTTTTTTTTCTATCGCCTTGACTGCTGCATTACCTCCCCTGAGTGTCTTCCTTTGTAGTGAAATAAATGTACATTTTGTGCGTGTGAATGGTGTACCAGCACCAAGACCTTTGGGTTGTTCCTGGGCACCGAAAAAATAAAGATTGATTATTATTATTATTATTATTATTATTATTATTATTATTATTATTATTATTATTATTATTATTATTATTATTATTATTATTATTATTATTATTATTATTATTATTATTATTATTATTATTATTATTATTATTATTATTATTATTATTATTATTATTATTATTATTATTATTATTATTATTATTATTATTATTATTATTATTATTATTATTATTATTATTATTATTATTATTATAAAATATTCGTGTCTCGACATCTGACATCTCACTTACTCGCTGTGACAAATTTCATCCTCCAATTCTAATAACGGCTTCGGTTTCTGTCCCACCTTCTGCTAATTCAAATCGCGCGGGGAATTCACCCGTTTCGCTTATGCACTTGGCGACTATGTTGATCTCTTCGGTTTTTTCTCTTCTGTCGACTGGTCCATCTTAAACGAAATCAGTGATGTTGACGAACAAGTCAGTCGCTTCACTGAAATAGTTCTCAATGGTATGCGCCAGTACATACCTGTGTACACTCTTACTCGTAGCAAGTTTCCGTTCTGGTTTTCCAAGGAACTTAGAACAGCGCTGAAACTTAAGGAGCGGGCCCACCATAAAGCGAAACGCCCTGGGCTGGATACATGGGCAGATGAATTTCGCCGCTTGCGTTCCCTTTGCAAACGCCTGTACAAGCGTGATCATGAGTCCTACCTTGAATATTTAGAGAATAGTGCCTCTAATCGTCCTACTGAATTCTGGAGATACGTTCGCAAACGCTCGAATAAATCTGATTGTCATATTCACTTAGTTGACTCTCATGGGAATGAAATTCGGAACGTCGCTGACGGCTTTGCTCAACACTTTTCCTCCGTGTACAAATCTCCACGTTGCGATTCCGTATGCCTTCCAGCTGGCGCACCTAATTCCGTTCTTCTTGACGAGAAGTTAGTAAGTGAGAGTCTTAAGTGTTTGAAACCATCTTTGTCCCCTGGACCTGATGGCATTCCAGCCGCCATAATAAAAGCCTTCAATAGTACCTTCGTCCCTGTTTTAACCACGATATTTAATAACTGTTTGAAAAATTCTGCCTTTCCCCGCGTGTGGAAAACAGCGCGTGTTTTCCCTGTCTTCAAATCAGGAAACAAATCTGATGTTTCGAACTACCGCCGCATTTCTCTTCTTTGTGCAACCTCTAAGCTTTTTGAATTAGCTTTGCACAAAGTACTTTCCTTCCACCTCAAACATGTAATCATACATAATCAGCATGGTTTCATAAAAGGTCGTTCTACTACAACTAACCTTGTGACTTTTATTACGTATACATCAGCTGAAGTCCTTCAGAGGAGTCAGGTAGACGCTGTGTACTGTGATTTGAGCAAAGCTTTCGACGTTGTTACTCACTCATTACTTCTTCAAAAGCTTCTGCTGCTTGAGATCGACGTTTCAATTGTAGCCCTCTTACGCAACTATCTTCTTGATCGGTCCTGCTTTGTCAGTGTAAATGGACAGACCTCATTTGTTTACACTCCAACCAGCGGAGTTCCTCAGGGCTCGGTATTAGGCCCGCTTCTGTTCTCTGTTTTTATCAATGACGTTTCCTCCGTGGTCAAAAACTCCTCGTTTCTCCTTTATGCGGACGATATAAAAATGTTCAAGGCAATACATACTCTTCATGATTGCTTGTCATTGCAATCGGACATATCCGCCTTCTCTGATTGGTGCTCGAAGAATGGGCTCACTCTCAATTCATCTAAAACCAAGGTTGTCTCATTTACGCGTAAAACGCACAGTCTTCTCTACTCTTATTCTGTGAATGGTAGGCCGCTGCCCAGGGTTGATGAAATTAATGACCTCGGCGTACTTTTCGACCGTAGCCTCAGCTTCTCCTCTCATACAAAACTCATTGCTCTACGGGCTATGCGTACACTCGGCTTCATCTGCAGGCTTTCGAGAGAGTTTCGATCCCAACTCCCTTTCTTAAAGCTCTACCTCTCCATATGCTTGCCGCTTTTGGAATATGCGTCTGTTGTTTGGAACGGCACTTGCCAGTCGAACTGTGAAAAAATCGACAGAGTTCAGCTAAAGTTTTTACGCATATTTCAACATCGGTTTTCTTGCAAAACTTCCAGCTCTCGTCCCAGACGGAGTAACTCACTGCAGCTTCCTTCTCTTAGCTGCCGTCGCGTGAGGGCAGATATAATTTTCCTGTATAAACTTCTTCATGGTCACATTCTATGCCCTCAGCTCCTAGCGCGTATCCTTTTGCGTGTACCGCGAAAGAGCATAAGGGAATTCAGACCATTCCAAGTTTCTCCGCTCCTGCACTCCCTCTCCCCTCTGGACAGAATGCAAAAGTTGTTTAATTCTCTTTGTCCTCACCTTGATATATTCGAAAATTCTCTCCCTTCCTTTATATTGAATGTCCGGGACGTTCCACTTTGAGCACTCTTTTTCTCATACATAACTTCCCCTTTCATGCATTTTGTCTTTACTACACTTGTGCGTATGCACCGGTATTATATTGTTTTTTTCTCTCCTTAATTGTACATCGCGTGTACTTGTTTTCATTAATATTATTTTTTTAATACTGTGTACTCACGCCTGATTGTCTGTAACGCGTTCACTAACTACATTTCTTATTGTGTATGATTGTATTTCTAGCTTGTATTTCAGAGATCTCTTATTCGTTCATATTAGTATTGGCTTTATTCTTGTTTGTATTTTGATATAAGCTGTACTTAGCTGTTATCGGTCGTTCTTGTGTTCATTCTCTTTGTTTATTGTTTTATTAGTTATTTATATGTCTGTTGCCTGTTCTAGCTGTTTTCATTTACCGCTGTTCTCGCTGTTTCCTTGTTTTCGCTTTTTTGCTTCATGCTTGCTATCACGCCTAATTTATGTGTCTTTTTTTTCTATCGCCTTGACTGCTGCATTACCTCCCCTGAGTGTCTTCCTTTGTAGTGAAATAAATGTACATTTTGTGTGTGTGAATGGTGTACCAGCACCAAGACCTTTGGGTTGTTCCTGGGCACCGAAAAAATAAAGATTGATTGATTGATTGATTATTATATTATTATTATTATTATTAATATTATTATTATTATTATTATATTATTATTATTATTATTATTATTATTATTATTATTATTATTATTATTATTATTATTATTATTATTATTATTATTATTATTATTATTATTATTATTATTATTATTATCGCTGTTTCCTTGTTTTCACTTTTTTGCTTCATGCTTGCTCTCACGCCTAGTTTATGTCTTTTTTTTCGATCGCCTTGACTGCTGCATTACCTCCCCTAAGTGTCTTCCTTTGTAGTGAAATAAATTTACATTTTGTGCGTGTGAATGGTGTACCAGCACCAAGACCTTTGGGTTGTTCCTGGTCACCGAGAAATAAAGATTGATTATTATTATTATTATTATTATTATTATTATTATTATTATTATTATTATTATTACATATCTGATGTTTCGAACTACCGCCCCATTTCTCTTCTTTGTGCAACCTCTAAGCTTTTTGAATTAGCTTTGCACAAAGTACTTTCCTTCCACCTCAAACATGTAATCATACATAATCAGCATGGTTTCATAAAAGGTTCTACTACAACTAACCTTGTGACTTTTATTACGTATACATTAGCTGAAGTCCTTCAGAGGAGTCAGGTAGACGCTGTGTACTGTGATTTGAGCAAAGCTTTCGACATTGTTACTCACTCATTACTTCTTCAAAAGCTTCTGCTATTTGAGATCGACGTTTCAATTGTAGCCCTCTTACGCAACTATCTTCTTGATCGGTCCTGCTTTGTCAGTGTAAATGGACAGACCTCATTTGTTTACACTCCAACCAGCGGAGTTCCTCAGGGCTCGGTATTAGGCCCGCTTCTGTTCTCTGTTTTTATCAATGACGTTTCCTCCGTGGTCAAAAACTCCTCGTTTCTCCTTTATGCGGACGATATAAAAATGTTCAAGGCAATACGTACTCTTCATGATTGCTTGTCATTGCAATCGGACATATCCGTCTTCTCTGATTGGTGCTTGAAGAATGTGCTCACTCTCAATTCATCTAAAACCAAGGTTGTCTCATTTTACGCGTAAAACGCACAGTCTTCTCTACTCTTATTCTGTGAATGGTAGGCCGCTGCCCAGGGTTGATGAAATTAATGACCTCGGCGTACTTTTCGACCGTAGCCTCAGCTTCTCCTCTCATACAAAACGCATTGCTCTACGGGCTATGCGTACACTCGGCTTCATCTGCAGGCTTTCGAGAGAGTTTCGATCCCAACTCCCTTTCTTAAAGCTCTACCTCTCCATATGCTTGCCGCTTTTGGAATATGCGTCTGTTGTTTGGAACGGCACTTGCCAGTCGAACTGTGAAAAAATCGACAGAGTTCAGCCAAAGTTTTTACGCATATTTCAACATCGGTTTTCTTGCAAAACTTCCAGCTCTCGTCCCAGACGGAGTAACTCACTGCAGCTTCCTTCTCTTAGCTGCCGTCGCGTGAGGGCAGATATATTTTCCTGTATAAACTTCTTCATGGTCACATTCTATGCCCTCAGCTCCTAGCGCGTATCCTTTTGCGTGTACCGCGAAAGAGCATAAGGGAATTCAGACCATTCCAAGTTTCTGCGCTCCTGCACTCCCTCTCCCCTCTGGACAGAATGCAAAAGTTGTTTAATTCTCTTTGTCCTCACCTTGATATATTCGAAAATTCTCTCCCTTCCTTTATATTGAATGTCCGGGACGTTCCACTTTGAGCACTCTTTTTCTCATACATAACTTCCCCCTTCATGCATTTTGTCTTTACTACACTTGTGCGTTTGCACCGGTATTATATTGTTTTTTTCTCTCCTTAATTGTACATCGCGTGTACTTGTTTTCATTAATAATATTTTTTTAATACTGTGTACTCACGCCTGATTGTCTGTAACGCGTTCACTAATTACATTTCTTATTGTGTATGATTGTATTTCTAGCTTGTATTTCAGAGATCTCTTATTCGTTCATATTAGTATTGGCTTTATTCTTGTTTGTATTTTGATATATGCTGTACTTAGCTGTTATCGGTCGTTCTTGTGTTCATTCTCTTTGTTTATTGTTTTATTAGTTATTTATATGTCTGTTGCCTGTTCTAGCTGTTTTCATTTACCGCTGTTCTCGCTGTTTCCTTGTTTTCGCTTTTTTGCTTCATGCTTGCTGTCACGCCTAGTTTATGCGTCTTTTTTCTATCGCCTTGACTGCTGCATTACCTCCCCTGAGTGTCTTCCTTTGTAGTGAAATAAATTTACATTTTGTGTGTGTGAATGGTGTACCAGCACCAAGACCTTTGGGTTGTTCCTGGGCACCGAAAAATAAAGATTGATTGATTGATTGATTGATTGATTGATTATTATTAATCATGGCGCCCAGTAAGGACGCATGTGTGCTGTGCTCCCGTCCGTTTTTTGGTAAGCAGCAGTTTTTTCGTTGTGCCGACTGCAACAAACGTGTACACGCGAAGTGTGTCACTTGGAGTGACGACGAGCTGCAGCTTTTGAAGTCCGGCTCGCGACCATTCATGTGCAATCTGTGTTTGTCGTCTTGCGGCGGTGCTAAGCCTAGCGACGGTGGCGAGTCAGCGGCTGCATTCCTTTCTTCCACGGCCCACCAGCCCCATCACCCGACCGACCCGACCGGTTCCCTCGCTTCCTCCCCGACGGGCGAACCTGACGGTGCGCTTGCCTCGCTTCGGGCTCTCCTCCTCGACGCACTTGAGGGAATCTCGTTTCTGAGCGACGAGGTCGCCCAGCTGCGGGAGGAGAATGAGCGCCTTCGTGGTGACAACTCGCGAGCGCTCGCTCTCCAGGCCGAGGTCGTTGCCTCTCTGCGGGCTGATGTTCGCAGCCTACGCGAGGAGCTTGCGAGGCGCCCTGCTTCATCGCAGCGTGATCCGCCTTTCGTCGAGCCCCTGTCCGCGAGCAGTCCTTCCCGTATGTTCCAGCCATCCAAGAGCTACTCTGCTGCCCTTCACTGTGGGATGGCACCTGTTGATTTGGCCACCTGCCCGACATCTGTATCTTTCCCCCCACTTGTAGTTAATTCGCCTGAGGCGCAGAAGAAGCACCGAAGCCCAGCCATCACTGGCTCGTCGAGCTCATCCAGTCTGAACGTCGCCAGACCTCAGAAGCGCCCGAAGGCTATTTTCGTCTCCAAGCTGTGCCCTGAGACAACGTCGGCTGATCTGACGAACCATCTGAAGTGCGTGAACGTCACCCCCCTAACCTGCCGGCAGTTGAAAACGAAATATGACTCCTACTCGTCCTTCCACCTCACAGTCAGCGCGGAATTTTACGATCAGCTTGTTGACCCTTCGATGTGGCCTACGGGCTGCATCTTCAAGGCTTTTCGTGGAAAGCTCCTGGATGGTATGTTGCATCCTTCCGAGCTGACGGTTGATCGCAGTCAACCCTAACTTGGATATATATTATCAAAATGCCCGAGGTCTTCGGACTAAGGGACCTGTATTTTTTTCTAATGAATTAGCCTCTTGTTACTCGGCTGTTGTAATTACTGAGACCTGGCTGTCTAGCGAAGTTAACTCAGGTGACTTCTTTCCTAATAACTATTCTGTTTTTCGAAGTGACCGCCCTGAATCAGCTTCTAAACAAAAGGGAGGGGGAGTGCTCATTGCTATTGACAGTTCCGTGCAGTGCGTTCGGCGTTCCGACCTGGAAACCATCGAAGAATCTGTCTGGTTAGAGCTCACTTTAACTCGACATCAAAAACTCTTATTGGCAGCTTTCTATATTTCCCCTAATCTGCCTCCTCCTGCCTACGATGATGTACTACATTCTATTGAATATGTTATCACTTCTCATAGCAAGCACAAACTGCTCATTTTAGGGGATTTTAATACTCCAGGTATTAACTGGAATACCTTTACATATTCACACAACAATCATTATGTAGTTAGTAAGTGCAACCGGCTTTTAGATTTCATAGCTTTTAACACCTTGCAGCAACACAATTTAATTGAAAACTGTTGTGGTAATGTTCTTGACATTTGTTTATCTAATTTTGAAAATGTTCGAGTCTCGTCATCTGACATCTCACTTACTCGCTGTGACAAATTTCATCCTCCAATTCTAATAACGGCTTCGGTTTCTGTCCGACCTTCTGCTAATTCAAATCGTGCGGGGAATTCCCCCCGTTTCGCTTACGCACTTGGCGACTATGTTGGTCTCTTCGGTTTCTTCTCTTCTGTCGACTGGTCTGTTTTAAGCGAAATCAGCGATGCTTACGAACAAGTCAGTCGCTTCACTGAAATAGTTCTCAATGGTATGCGCCAGTACATACCTATGCACACTCCTACTCGCAGCAAGTTTCCGTTCTGGTTTTCCAAAGAACTTAGAACAGCGCTGAAACTTAAGGAGCGGGCCCAGCATAAAGCGAAACGCCCTGGGCTGGATACATGGGCAGATGAATTTCGCCGCTTGCGTTCCCTTTGCAAACGCCTGTACAAGCGGGATCATGAGTCCTACCTTGATTATTTAGAGAATAGTGCCTGTAATCGTCCTACTGAATTCTGGCGATACGTTCGCAAGCGTTCGAATAAATCTGATAGTCATATTCACTTAGTTGACTCTCATGGGAATGAAATTCGGAATGTCGCTGACGGCTTTGCTCAACACTTTTCCTCCGTGTACAAATCTCCACTTTTCGACTCCGTGTGCCTTCCAGCTGGCGCACATAATTCCGTTCTTCTCGACGAGAAGTTAGTAAGTGAGAGTCTTAAGTGTTTGAAACCATCTTTATCCCCTGGACCTGATGGCATTCCAGCCGCCATAATAAAAGCCTTCAATAGTACCTTCGTCCCTGTTTTAACCACGATATTTAATAACTGTTTGAAAAATTCTGCCTTTCCCCGCGTGTGGAAAACGGCGCGTGTTTTCCCTGTCTTCAAATCAGGAAACAAATCTGATGTTTCGAACTACCGCCCCATTTCCCTTCTTTGTGCAACCTCTAAGCTTTTTGAATTAGCTTTGCACAAAGTACTTTCCTTCCACCTCAAAAATGTAATCATTCATAATCAGCATGGTTTCATAAAAGGTCGTTCTACTACAACTAACCTTGTGACTTTTATAACGTATACATCAGCTGAAGTCCTTCAGAGGAGTCAGGTAGACGCTGTGTACTGTGATTTGAGCAAAGCTTTCGACGTTGTTACTCACTCATTACTTCTTCAAAAGCTTCTGCTGTTTGAGATCGACGTTTCAATTGTAGCCCTCCTACGCAACTATCTTATTGATCGGTCCTGCTTTGTCAGTGTAAATGGACAGACCTCATTTGTTTACACTCCAACCAGCGGAGTTCCTCAGGGCTCGGTATTAGGCCCCGCTTCTGTTCTCTGTTTTTATCAATGACGTTTCCTCCGTGGTCAAAAACTCCTCATTTCTCCTTTATGCGGACGATATAAAAATGTTCAAGGCAATACATACTCTTCACGATTGCTTGTCATTGCAATCTGACATATCCGCCTTCTCTGATTGGTGCTTGAAGAATGGGCTCACTCTCAATTCATCTAAAACCAAGGTTGTCTCATTTACGCGTAAAACGCACAGTCTTCTCTACTCTTATTCTGTGAATGGTAGGCCGCTGCCCAGGGTTGATGAAATTAATGACCTCGGCGTACTTTTCGACCGTAGCCTCAGCTTCTCCTCTCATACAAAACGCATTGCTCTACGGGCTATGCGTACACTCGGCTTCATCTGCAGGCTTTCGAGAGAGTTTCGATCCCAACTCCCTTTCTTAAAGCTCTACCTCTCCATATGCTTGCCGCTTTTGGAATATGCGTCTGTTGTTTGGAACGGCACTTGCCAGTCGAACTGTGAAAAAATCGACAGAGTTCAGCCAAAGTTTTTACGCATATTTCAACATCGGTTTTCTTGCAAAACTTCCAGCTCTCGTCCCAGACGGAGTAACTCACTGCAGCTTCCTTCTCTTAGCTGCCGTCGCGTGAGGGCAGATATATTTTCCTGTATAAACTTCTTCATGGTCACATTCTATGCCCTCAGCTCCTAGCGCGTATCCTTTTGCGTGTACCGCGAAAGAGCATAAGGGAATTCAGACCATTCCAAGTTTCTGCGCTCCTGCACTCCCTCTCCCCTCTGGACAGAATGCAAAAGTTGTTTAATTCTCTTTGTCCTCACCTTGATATATTCGAAAATTCTCTCCCTTCCTTTATATTGAATGTCCGGGACGTTCCACTTTGAGCACTCTTTTTCTCATACATAACTTCCCCCTTCATGCATTTTGTCTTTACTACACTTGTGCGTTTGCACCGGTATTATATTGTTTTTTTCTCTCCTTAATTGTACATCGCGTGTACTTGTTTTCATTAATAATATTTTTTTAATACTGTGTACTCACGCCTGATTGTCTGTAACGCGTTCACTAATTACATTTCTTATTGTGTATGATTGTATTTCTAGCTTGTATTTCAGAGATCTCTTATTCGTTCATATTAGTATTGGCTTTATTCTTGTTTGTATTTTGATATATGCTGTACTTAGCTGTTATCGGTCGTTCTTGTGTTCATTCTCTTTGTTTATTGTTTTATTAGTTATTTATATGTCTGTTGCCTGTTCTAGCTGTTTTCATTTACCGCTGTTCTCGCTGTTTCCTTGTTTTCGCTTTTTTGCTTCATGCTTGCTGTCACGCCTAGTTTATGCGTCTTTTTTCTATCGCCTTGACTGCTGCATTACCTCCCCTGAGTGTCTTCCTTTGTAGTGAAATAAATTTACATTTTGTGTGTGTGAATGGTGTACCAGCACCAAGACCTTTGGGTTGTTCCTGGGCACCGAAAAATAAAGATTGATTGATTGATTGATTGATTGATTATTATTAATCATGGCGCCCAGTAAGGACGCATGTGTGCTGTGCTCCCGTCCGTTTTTTGGTAAGCAGCAGTTTTTTCGTTGTGCCGACTGCAACAAACGTGTACACGCGAAGTGTGTCACTTTGGAGTGACGACGAGCTGCAGCTTTTGAAGTCCGGCTCGCGACCATTCATGTGCAATCTGTGTTTGTCGTCTTGCGGCGGTGCTAAGCCTAGCGACGGTGGCGAGTCAGCGGCTGCATTCCTTTCTTCCACGGCCCACCAGCCCCATCACCCGACCGACCCGACCGGTTCCCTCGCTTCCTCCCCGACGGGCGAACCTGACGGTGCGCTTGCCTCGCTTCGGGCTCTCCTCCTCGACGCACTTGAGGGAATCTCGTTTCTGAGCGACGAGGTCGCCCAGCTGCGGGAGGAGAATGAGCGCCTTCGTGGTGACAACTCGCGAGCGCTCGCTCTCCAGGCCGAGGTCGTTGCCTCTCTGCGGGCTGATGTTCGCAGCCTACGCGAGGAGCTTGCGAGGCGCCCTGCTTCATCGCAGCGTGATCCGCCTTTCGTCGAGCCCCTGTCCGCGAGCAGTCCTTCCCGTATGTTCCAGCCATCCAAGAGCTACTCTGCTGCCCTTCACTGTGGGATGGCACCTGTTGATTTGGCCACCTGCCCGACATCTGTATCTGTCCCCCCACTTGTAGTTAATTCGCCTGAGGCGCAGAAGAAGCACCGAAGCCCAGCCATCACTGGCTCGTCGAGTTCATCCAGTCTGAACGTTGCCAGACCTCAGAAGTGCCCGAAGGCTATTTTTGTCTCCAAGCTGTGCCCTGAGACAACGTCGGCCGATCTGACGAACCATCTGAAGTGTGTGAACGTCACCCCCCTAACCTGCCGGCAGTTGAAGACGAAATATGACTCCTACTCGTCCTTCTACCTCACAGTCAGCGCGGAATTTTATGATCAGCTTGTTGACCCTTCGATGTGGCCTACGGGCTGCATCTTCAAGGCTTTTCGTGGAAAGCTCCTGGATGGTATGTTGCATCCTTCCGAGCTGACGGTTGATCGCAGTCAACCCTAACTTGGATATATATTATCAAATGCCCGAGGTCTTCGGACTAAGGGACCTGTATTTTTTTCTAATGCATTAGCCTCTTGTTACTCAGCTGTTTGTAATTACTGAGACCTGGCTGTCTAGCGAAGTTAACTCAGGTGACTTCTTCCTAATAACTATTCTGTTTTTCGAAGTGACCGCCCTGAATCAGCTTCTAAACAAAAGGGAGGGGGAGTGCTCATTGCTATTGACAGTTCCGTGCAGTGCGTTCGGCGTTCCGACCTGGAAACCATCGAAGAATCTGTCTGGTTAGAGCTCACTTTAACTCGACATCAAAAACTCTTATTGGCAGCTTTCTATATTTCCCCTAATCTGCCTCCTCCTGCCTACGATGATGTACTACATTCTATTGGAATATGTTATCACTTCTCATAGCAAGCACAAACTGCTCATTTTAGGGGATTTTAATACTCCAGGTATTAACTGGAATACCTTTACATATTCACACAACAATCATTATGTAGTTAGTAAGTGCAACCGGCTTTTAGATTTCATAGCTTTTAACACTTGCAGCAACACAATTTAATTGAAAACTGTTGTGGTAATGTTCTTGACATTTGTTTATCTAATTTTGAAAATGTTCGAGTCTCGTCATCTGACATCTCACTTACTCGCTGTGACAAATTTCATCCTCCAATTCTAATAACGGCTTCGGTTTCTGTCCCACATTCTGCTAATTCAAATCGTGCGGGGAATTCCCCCCGTTCGCTTATGCACTTGGCGACTATGTTGGTCTCTTCGGTTTCTTCTCTTCTGTCGACTGGTCTGTTTTAGGCGAAATCAGCGATATTGACGAACAAGTCAGTCGCTTCACTGAAATAGTTCTCAATGGTATGCGCCAGTACATACCTGTGCACACTCCTACTCGCAGCAAGTTTCCGTTCTGGTTTTCCAAAGAACTTAGAACAGCGCTGAAACTTAAGGAGCGGGCCCACCATAAAGCGAAACGCCCTGGCTGGATACATGGGCGGATGAATTTCGCCGCTTGCGTTCCCTTTGCAAACGCCTGTACAAGCGGGATCATGAGTCCTATCTTGAATATTTAGAGAATAGTGCCTCTAATCGTCCTACAGAATTCTGGCGATACGTTCGCAAGCGTTCGAATAAATCTGATAGTCATATTCACTTAGTTGACTCTCATGGGAATGAAATTCGGAATGTCGCTGACGGCTTTGCTCAACACTTTTCCTCCGTGTACAAATCTCCACGTTGCGACTCCGTGTGCCTTCCAGCTGGCGCACATAATTCCGTTCTTCTCGACGAGAAGTTAGTAAGTGAGAGTCTTAAGTGTTTGAAACCATCTTTGTCCCCTGGACCTGATGGCATTCCAGCCGCCATAATAAAAGCCTTCAATAGTACCTTCGTCCCAGTTTTAACCACGATATTTAATAACTGTTTGAAAAATTCTGCCTTTCCCCGCGTGTGGAAAACGGCGCGTGTTTTCCCTGTCTTCAAATCAGGAAACAAATCTGATGTTTCGAACTACCGCCCCATTTCTCTTCTTTGTGCAACCTCTAAGCTTTTTGAATTAGCTTTGCACAAAAGTACTTTCCTTCCACCTCAAAAATGTAATCATTCATAATCAGCATGGTTTCATAAAAGGTCGTTCTACTACAACTAACCTTGTGACTTTTATGACGTATACATCAGCTGAAGTCCTTCAGAGGAGTCAGGTAGACGCTGTGTACTGTGATTTGAGCAAAGCTTTCGACGTTGTTACTGACTCATTACTTCTTCAAAAGCTTCTGCTGTTTGAGATCGACGTTTCAATTGTAGCCCTCCTACGCAACTATCTTCTTGATCGGTCCTGCTTTGTCAGTGTAAATGGACAGACCTCATTTGTTTACACTCCAACCAGCGGAGTTCCTCAGGGCTCGGTATTAGGCCCGCTTCTGTTCTCTGTTTTTATCAATGACGTTTCCTCCGTGGTCAAAAACTCCTCATTTCTCCTTTATGCGGACGATATAAAAATGTTCAAGGCAATACATACTCTTCACGATTGATTGTCATTGCAATCTGACATATCCGCCTTCTCTGATTGGTGCTTGAAGAATGGGCTCACTCTCAATTCATCTAAAACCAAGGTTGTCTCATTTACGCGTAAAACGCACAGTCTTCTCTACTCTTATTCTGTGAATGGTAGGCCGCTGCCCAGGGTTGATGAGATTAATGACCTCGGCGTACTTTTCGACCGTAGCCTCAGCTTCTCCTCTCATACAAAACGCATTGCTCTACGGGCTATGCGTACACTCGGCTTCATCTGCAGGCTTTCGAGAGAGTTTCGATCCCCACTTCCTTTCTTAAAGCTCTACCTCTCCATATGCTTGCCGCTTTTGGAATATGCGTCTGTTGTTTGGAACGGCACTTGCCAGTCGAACTGTGAAAAAATCGATAGAGTTCAGCTAAAGTTTTTACGCATATTTCAACATCGGTTTTCTTGCAAAAATTCCAGCTCTCGTCCCAGACGGAGTAACTCACTGCAGCTTCCTTCTCTTAGCTGCCGTCGCGTGAGGGCAGATATAATTTTCTTGTATAAACTTCTTCATGGTCAGATTCTATGCCCCCAGCTCCTAGCGCGTATCCTTTTGCGTGTACCGCGAAAGAGCATAAGGGAATTCAGACCATTCCAAGTTTCTGCGCTCCTGCACTCCTCTCCCCTCTGGACAGAATGCAAAAGTTGTTTAATTCTCTTTGTCCTCACCTAGATATATTCGAAAATTCTCTCCCTTCCTTTATATTGGATGTCCGTGACGTTCCACTTTGAGCACTCTTTTTCTCATACATAACTTCCCCTTTCATGCATTTTGTCTTTACTACACTTGTGCGTTTGCACCGGTATTATGTTGCTTTTTTCTCTCCTTAATTGTTCGTCACGTGTACTTGTTGTCATTAATATTATTTCTTTAATACTGTATACTCACGCCTGATTGTCTGTAACGCGTTCACTAATTACGTTTCTTATTGTGTATGATTGTATTTCTAGTTTGTATTTCAGAGGTTTCATATTCGTTCATATTAGTATTGGCTTTATTCTTGTTTGTATTTTGCTATATGCTGTACTTGGCTGTTATCGGTCGTTCATTCTCTTTGTTTATCGTTTCATTAGTTATTTATATGTCTGTTGCCTGTTCTAGCTGTTTTCATTTACCGCTGTTTTCGCTTTTTTGCTTCATGCTTGCTGTCACGCCTAGTTTATATGTCTTTTTTTTTTCTATCGCCTTGACTGCTGCATTACCTCCCCTGAGTGTCTTCCTTTGTAGTGAAATAAATTTACATTTTGTGCGTGTGAATGGTGTACCAGCACCAAGACCTTTGGGTTGTTCCTGGTCACCGAGAAATAAAGATTGATTATTATTATTATTATTATTATTATTATTATTATTATTATTATTATTATTATTATTATTATTATTATTATTATTATTATTATTATTATTATTATTATTATTATTATTATTATTATTATTACATATCTGATGTTTCGAACTACCGCCCCATTTCTCTTCTTTGTGCAACCTCTAAGCTTTTTGAATTAGCTTTGCACAAAGTACTTTCCTTCCACCTCAAACATGTAATCATACATAATCAGCATGGTTTCATAAAAGGTTCTACTACAACTAACCTTGTGACTTTTATTACGTATACATTAGCTGAAGTCCTTCAGAGGAGTCAGGTAGACGCTGTGTACTGTGATTTGAGCAAAGCTTTCGACGTTGTTACTCACTCATTACTTCTTCAAAAGCTTCTGCTGTTTGAGATCGACGTTTCAATTGTAGCCCTCCTACGCAACTATCTTCTTGATCGGTCCTGCTTTGTCAGTGTAAATGGACAGACCTCATTTGTTTACACTCCAACCAGCGGAGTTCCTCAGGGCTCGGTATTAGGCCCGCTTCTGTTCTCTGTTTTTATCAATGACGTTTCCTCCGTGGTCAAAAACTCCTCATTTCTCCTTTATGCGGACGATATAAAAATGTTCAAGGCAATACATACTCTTCACGATTGATTGTCATTGCAATCTGACATATCCGCCTTCTCTGATTGGTGCTTGAAGAATGGGCTCACTCTCAATTCATCTAAAACCAAGGTTGTCTCATTTACGCGTAAAACGCACAGTCTTCTCTACTCTTATTCTGTGAATGGTAGGCCGCTGCCCAGGGTTGATGAGATTAATGACCTCGGCGTACTTTTCGACCGTAGCCTCAGCTTCTCCTCTCATACAAAACGCATTGCTCTACGGGCTATGCGTACACTCGGCTTCATCTGCAGGCTTTCGAGAGAGTTTCGATCCCCACTTCCTTTCTTAAAGCTCTACCTCTCCATATGCTTGCCGCTTTTGGAATATGCGTCTGTTGTTTGGAACGGCACTTGCCAGTCGAACTGTGAAAAAATCGATAGAGTTCAGCTGAAGTTTTTACGCATATTTCAACATCGGTTTTCTTGCAAAACTTCCAGCTCTCGTCCCAGACGGAGTAACTCACTGTATCTTCCTTCTCTTAGCTGCCGTCGCGTGAGGGCAGATATATTTTTCTTGTATAAACTTCTTCATGGTCACATTCTGTGCCCTCAGCTCCTAGCGCGTATCCTTTTGCGTGTACCGCGAAAGAGCATAAGGGAATTCAGACCATTCCAAGTTTCTGCGCTCCTGCACTACCTCTCCCCTCTGGACAGAATGCAAAAGTTGTTCAATTCTCTTTGTCCTCACCTTGATATATTCGAAAATTCTCTCCCTTCCTTTATATTGGATGTCCGTGACGTTCCACTTTGAGCACTCTTTTTCTCATACATAACTTCCCCTTTCATGCATTTTGTCTTTACTACACTTGTGCGTTTGCACCGGTAATATATTGTTTTTTTCTCTCCTTAATTGTTCATCACGTGTACCTGTTGTCATTAATATTATTTCTTTATGCTGTATACTCACGCCTGATTGTCTGTAACGCGTTCACTAATTACGTTTCTTATTGTGTATGATTGTATTTCTAGCTTGTATTTCAGAGATCTCTTATTCGTTCATATTAGTATTGGCTTTATTCTTGTTTGTATTTTGCTATATGCTGTACTTGGCTGTTATCGGTCGTTCATTCTCTTTGTTTATTGTTTCATTAGTTATTTATATGTCTGTTGCCTGTTCTAGCTGTTTTCATTTACCGCTGTTTTCGCTTTTTTGCTTCATGCTTGCTGTCACGCCTAGTTTATGTGTCTTTTTTTTCTATCGCCTTGACTGCTGCATTACCTCCCCTTAGTGTCTTCCTTTGTGGTGAAATAAATGTACATTTTGTGCGTGTGAATGGTGTACCAGCACCAAGACCTTTGGGTTGTTCCTGGGCACCGAAAAAATAAAGATTGATTGATTGATTGATTGATTGATTGATTATTATTATTATTATTATTATTATTATTATTATTATTGTTAGACTGGCCTTCGGCTTTGGAATCTTCAGAGGCTGCCACTTAGCCAAGAAGACGTCGAGAAGCGCCGAACGCTCTGTCCCTCGTGCGTGCTCCGGACTGACCACTTCCTCTGGTCTGTACCTGGACTGTACCGCTGGTTGTTCGCGACGCTGTGCTTCGCAAGACATTCCTTATTACAAGTGGTGGAGGTGCCAACGATCCCCTCGCCCTGGAGCTCCGCACCCGCGCATTGCCTACCGCCTCTGCAATGGCTGAGACCATCACCCAAACCGCTTCACTGCTTCCGTCGGCTCTCTTCTGTTCTGGCGCCGCGCGGCAGCATGGCCCGGTCACCTTCAGCGGCACAGATGAAACGGATGTGGAGGATTGGTTGGCCTCCTATGAACGCGTAAGCGCATACAATAAGTGGGACGATAGCGTCAAGCTCGCCAACGTTATCTTTTATTTGAGCGACGTAGCCAAACTCTGGTTTCGAAACCACGAGGCTCACGTCTCAAACTGGGCAGCTCTCAGAACCAGTCTGACAGAAGTCTTTGGCCGTCCCGCCGTGCGTAAGCTCCGAGCCGAGCAACGCTTGCGAAGTCGGACACAGCAAACGGGTGATAAAGTCACCAATTATATAGAAGATATCGTCCACCTCTGCGAGCATGTCAACCCTTCTATGAGCGAGGCCGACAAGATCAGACATATTATGAAAAGCATTGAGGATGACGCCTTCCAGATTCTCGTCGCCAGGGATCCCCAGACTGTCTCCGGTGTCATCGTCTACTGCCAAAGGTTCGATGAGCTGCACAAACAGCGCCTTTCTATCCGGCGTGCTGGCTATCAGGAGGCTACAGTTTCCAGCTTGGCTCTCCCAGGGGTGGTGCTGTGCACCAACAGTCGCTCCTCTAGCGCATCCAGCAATTTGTACGTGAGGAAGTGGCACGCTAGCTATCTTTGCCTACGTGCCCGCCTACGCCTGCGCCGTCGCTCACTCCCAACCTGCAGCGTGTCATCAAGGAGCAGGTCGCTGAAGCCCTGCCACCTCCTCCTCAGCAACCCCTGATCGCGGCTCCGCTGACGTACGCCGATGCCGTGGTGCGGTTGCGGCCCTCACCTGCTGCCCCTGTCTACAGGCCACCTACCCGGCAGTTAGAACCCCAGCAACTTGCAACCCCACCTTACCGTCCGGTTGTCCGCCCCCAATCACAGCCGCAGCCACTCAACCCCTGGCGCACACAAGACAACCGCCCTATTTGCTACGCCTGTGGCGTAGCTGGTCACGTGGCTCGTTTGTGTCGCAGTCGTGACCACCGTCCCTACGATTATAGGCGTGAGCTGACGTACGACCTTCCGCCGTCGTCCTCGCCTGCGTCACACGAGCCGCCTCCGGATTCTTCTCCTAGTTACCATCCACGCTCCCACCGCTCGCCGTCTCCTGGCCGACGTTCCGTTTTCCGATGCTCCGCCGCCAACCCGCTGTACACGCGGAAAACTAACGGCCGCAGTTCCGGAGGAAAGAACTGCGTCACCAGAGACTCACTCAAGAGCTGTTACTGTGCCTGCCAATATTATTACCGGGAGACGCTGTCGAAGCACGTGTTGAAGCTGGCGCAGCCGTTTCCGTTCTCTGTCACACCCTCTGTCGTGGTCTCAAAAAAGTGACGACGCCCCTTCCTGCCGTTGCTCTCCGCACCGCCAGCGCTCGGGACATTCGACCGTTAGACGCCTGCACCGCCCGCCTGTTTATCGAGAACGTTCTCTACACAATCGAGTTCATCGTCCTCGCCCGCTCCTCTCACGACGTTATCCTTGGTTGGGACTTCCTCTCCTCACATCACGCCGTTATTGACTGCGCCCGTGCTCAGCTTTACATGTCGCCATACAGTGACGCTCCCTTGGACGTACCCGATGGTGCTGCCGCTACTGTGGTCGTCTCAGATGACACAGACGTTCCGCCTTTCTCTTCAGTGCTGGTGCCTCTTTCTTGTGCTGCTCTCTCAGATGCAACTGTCGCTTACGCTTGTGTCGCTTGTGTGCCCCCTATTTACGATGCGCTGACCAGAAGTCTATTTTGCTGCCTCATGCCGTGCTGACAATTGTTCGTGGCTCCAGCGCTGTTTATGTGGCCAACCCGTTCCTCTGCCCTACCACTTTACTCCGTGGCCTATCGCTTGGTAGTGTTGCCTTCTCGATCCCGCCTCAGCATACCCCCTCGTCGATTGCACGTCCGGCCTTCACATCAGCGCCATTGCGCCTGTTCCCATTACCAATCAGTTTTCTGTCCATATTTTTCACCGCTCCGTCGACGCCGCTCTGACGACTACCCAACGAAACCAGCTTGTCGCCGTTCTGCACCGTTTCCAAGCTTCGTTTGACTACTACCAGCAAACTTCCTTGGCCCACACCACCACCAATACCCACTGTATTGACACTGGAACCCAGGCGTCCGTAGCTCGTCCGTAGCGCGTGTCAGCCGCTGAGTGTCGCATCATTGACGAGCAGGTGATCGACATGCTCAAGCGCCACGTGAAACAGCCTTCGCGCAGCCCGTGGGGAACGCCAGAGGTCCTGGTCAAGAAAAAAGACGGTTCCATCCGGTTTTGCGTGGGCTACCGTCGTATGAACAAGATTACACGCAAGGACGTTTACCCTCTCCCCCGTCGACACCCTCGACTTCCTGCAGGGCGCTGAGTTCTTTTCTTTATTGGACTTGCGCTCCGGTTACTGGCAGGTGCCGATGGCAGAGGCCGATCACCCAAAAACTGCATTCGTCACACCCGACGCGCTCTATGAATTTAATGTCATGCCCTTCGGCCTCTGCAATGCACCCGCCACATTCGAGCGCATGATGGACAACATACTCCGAGGGCTCTAAAGGCCTTTGTTACCTACACGACGTTGTGATCTTTTACCCGGAGTTTTCGTCTCACATTCAGCGCCTTGATACTGTTCTTCGCTGCTGGCCGACGCTGGCCTTCAACTCAATTTCAAAAAGTGCCGCTTCAGAGCTCAGCAGCTCGCATTCTCGGGCATGTGTCGAAAGATGGGGTTCTCCCGGACCCGGCCAAAGTGCGAGCTGTGGCCGAATTTCCGAAGCCCGCTTCTGTAAAAGACCTCCCAAGCTTCGTTGGCCTCTGCTCCTACTTCGCCGCTTTGTCCGATATTTCACCACTATCATCGACCCCCTGAACAAGCTCCCTTCCGCCCACGACCTTTCGGCCTGGTCGCCAGCCTGTGATGAAGCATTTACGACACTCCGTAGCCTCCTGACCACTCCACCAATCCTGCGTCACTTCGACCCTCGTTCTCCAAAGGAACTCCACACCGATGTCCGCGGCATCGCCTCGGTGCAGTACTCGCTCAGCTCAAGCAAGGCTTTGACGAATACGTTGTCGCTTATGGTAGCCGGACACTCACAAAAGCTGAAGCCAACTATTCTGTCACCGAAAAGAAGTGTATAGCTATCCTTTGGGCAATCGCCAAATTTTGCCCCTACCTGTACGGGCGCCCTTTTGACGTTGTCACCAATCACCAAGCCCTCTGCTGGTTGTCCTCTTTGAAAGAGCCCTCTGGTCGACTGGCGCGCTGGGCTCTGCGACTCCAAGAGTACGACATTCGCGTTATCTATCGTTGCCGCCACAAACATGACGATGCTGATGCCCTTTCACGTTCCCCTGTACCATCTGAGGCAGTGCCTTGTATATAAGCCCTGCATTCTTTCACGTTTTTGTCCACTTATATGGCTTCCGAGCACCGAAAAGACCCATGGATCACTTGCCTCTTAGATCTCTTATCTGGCCAATCGTCTCAACTTCCTTCCCGTGCTCTCCGTCGTCATTCCCACCATTTCGCCATCTGAGACGAGCTTCTTTACCGCCGCAACTACCTCCCGGATGGTCGCAAGTGGCTTCTCGTCATTCTGACACATCTGCGCTCCTTCATTTGCTCTTCCTACAACGATGATCCCCAGTGTGCCCATGACGGAGTCTTAAAGACCTTCGCCCGTCTACGACCGCGGTACTACTGGCGTGGGATGGCCCGTTACGTCCGCCAGTTCGTTCAGTCCTGCACCACATGCCAGCGACGAAAACATCCACCTCGCCGACCCGCCGCTGCTATGCAGCCGCTGCCTTGCCCAGCGCAGCCCTTCGAGCGTGTCGGCATTGACCTCTACGGTCCTCTTCTCAGCACATCAACCGGGAACCGCTGGATCATCGTTGCCATCGACCACCTAACACGCTACACTGAAACATCGCCTTTGCCATCCGCTACATCCCACGACATTGCATCCTTCATTCTGCAGCGCATCTTTCTTCGACATGTTGCGCCCAAAGAGTTGCTCAGTGATAGATGTCCAGCCTTCCTCTCTGAAGTTGCAGACGCTCTCCTTCAAAAATGCAACATCGTTCACCGCACCAGCTCCACCTACCATCCCCAGACAAATGGCATGGTTGAGCGTTTTAACCGCAACCTCGGCAAAATGCTGGCCACGTATGTTGCTTCCGACCATTGTAACTGAGACCGCGTTCTCCCTTTTGTCACATACGCTTATAACTCACCTGCTTAAGCCACCACCGGATTCTCTCCGTACTTTCTTCTGTACGGCCGTGAGCCTTCTTGCACAACGTGCACCATTCTACTTTACCGCCCTGATTCTACAGAATTGACAACTCGTTCTCAAGCCGCAACTTATGCCGAAGAATGCCGACAGCTTGTCCGGTCCTTCACTTCTCACGCCCCGCAGCAGCAGAAAAGCACCAGTGATCCCCCTGTACTTCCTCCCGCTTACCTTCCTGACTGTTTGGTCTGGCTCTGGGTACCCTCCTCAGGTCCCGGCCTTTCCTCCAAACTTCTTAGCAAGTACCAGGGACTCTACCGTATTCTTCAGCAGACATTTCCCGTTAATTACCTTATCGAACCTCTTACGCCTTCCCCTGATCATCGTCGCTGAGGCCGTGCCATTATTGTCCACACGACCAGCCTCAATCCATACTACGACCCAGCCG